>NC_063354.1:4767336-4782977 GCF_021869965.1 Rhincodon typus | reverse complement strand
AGAACTAGGAGCAGGAGTAAGCCATTAGGCCCCTTGAGCCTGCCCCGCCATTTAATAAGATCATGGCTGATCTTTTTGAGACTCAGCTCCACTTACCTGCCCACTCACCATAACCCTTAATTCCTTTACTGTTCAAAAATTTATCTAGCCTTGCCTTAAAAACATTCAGCGAGGTAGCTTCAACCGCTTCACTGGGCAGGGAATTCCACAGATCTACAACCCTTTGGGTGAAGAAGTTCCTCCTGACCTCAGTCCTACATCTGCTTCCCTTTATTTTGAGGCGATGCCCTCTAATCCTAGTTTCACCTGCTAGCGGAAACAACCTCCCTGCCTCCACCTTATCTATTCCCTTCATAATCTTATATGTTTCTATAAGATCTCCCCTCATTCTTCTGAATTCGAATGAGTATAATCCCATGCTACTAAGTCTCTCCTCATAATCCAACCCTCTCAACTCTGGAATCAACCGAGTGAATCTCCTCTGCACCCCCTCCAGTGCTAGTATATCTCTTCTCAAGTAAGGAGACCAAAACTGCACACAGTACTCCAGGTGTGGCCTCACCAGGACCCTATACAGCTGCAGCATAGCCTCCCTGTTTTTAAACTCCATCCCTCTAGCAATGGCTAGACTTGGAAATATATCGCTGTTCTTTCACTGTCACTGGGTCAAAATCCTGGAATTCCCTCCCTAATAGCATTGTGGGTCAACCCACAGCAGGAGGAATTCAGCGGTTCAAGAAGGCAGCTCACCACCACCTTCTCAAGGGCAATTAGGGATGAGCAAGAAATGCTGGCCAGCCAGCGACGCCCACATCCCACAAAAAATGAATTAAAAAACCTGTCTTCTTTTCAACAATCCTGAGGTTCTGCACAACCAAAAAATTTATACAATAGATATAGTCTCTTGGATCCAGTGGTGTGGTGACACAGAAGCACCAGTCACTGAAAATCATACAATTACAGCACTATAATATTGCACATTGTCATGAAAAATGTTACAAAAGCAGCAACGGTTTCTGTTTTTCTTTGATCTTTGCTATGCAAGTACAACATTTGACAGAAAATCAGTCTCACCCTATCTTTTAAGGGTTCAGCAGAAGGAAATCTTAAGTCAGTTACAGTGCAGTTTCAAGTTCTTGGCTGAGAACTAAAGCTGTATTTATTCTATGTAAGGAAGAAGTATTTCAACAACGTTAGCATTTGAACATCTGAAACTGGAGCTTCAATACAGACAATAAGAATTGATTTGAAGTTCTCACTAAATTAGAAAGATTTATATCCATTACCTCCATCGCTCAATAATAGATACACCATGATGGGCAGCATAATGGACAGATATTAGGGATCAAACGTTTACTATCAGACTATCAGCCCTGAAAAATATGTAAGAAAATTTCAACTATATTTCAGGAGACAAGAACTAGTGGTAGACCTCTTTGCACATACCATAAACAAAGATTCATCCCTTTTATTCCAGCAATACCCTTACAGATGCTCAAACCTCAGTGAATAGTCACCCCCTATCCCCATACTAAATCTTCTTGCTCAGCTTACACGGCCGTAATCAGTTTCTTTTTGGCAAATATCTGCTGCACATTCACTAAGTATTATTTTCATTAGTTAATGTTTTTCCCTTGAAACTCTCGAAGAAATTCCTAACCCCGTTTACTTATCACTTTGCTCAGAGTCCCTAAACTCATGTCTTCATCAGCCTTGTAGGATGTCTTCCTCCCTGACACCCTCACAGCTTTCTGCTTCTGTAGCAATCTTCTCCGGACTTCTCCCCATCTCTGGATTTCCTGCAGACATCTAATTACGAGACTTTCTTGTTCTGGAGCTGTTTGCACCCCCCCCCTCCCCCCCCCCCCACCCCCCTCCCCACCTCTAGGCTGAAATACTCAAATCAACGAACACTTCAGCAATTATTGCCACCGGTGGCTTGCTGGTCATTTAGCTTAAATTACATGTCTTCTTGTAAATGTTGTTTTCACTGTTCAAAATGACTTAGGCATTTTAAGAAAAAGACATAACCCCACTAAACTGTAAACTAAAATGCATTTTTTTCCTCCACTTTAGAACCCAAAGATCCAACAGACCTTTGTCACACATGTCAAAACTAAATTTGACGTAAATTAGCCCCAATAATACAATTGCTGTCAACATCATTCAAATTGGAAAAAAAAGTATCTATGTAGAACATTTTATGATCTCAGTATGTTTCAAAGAGTTTTATGAAGTATATTAGAAGTTGAGTGGTGATATAAGAAACATAGCAGCCAACCTGGGCAAAGCAAGTTCCCACAAATAGCAATGTCATAATAACCTGATAAATGTTTTTTTCTCAGTGATGTTGATTGACAGACAGAGGTTACCTAAGACACCTGACAGAACTCACCTGCTCTTCTATGAAATAGCATCAAGGGATTTTTGCATTAATCCAAGAAAATGGACGTGGCCTCGATTTACTATCCCATCTGAAAGACAACACCTCCAGCAGAATCACTGAACAGTTACAGTTCAGAAGGAGGCCAGTCAGCCTATTCTGTCTGTCAATGATCTCTGAACATTTTGATTCTCTTTTTCCCCCTAAATATTGCACTATGTTTCCAAAACCTTCTTGAATGTCTCAACTGAACATGCCTCACCACACTTCCATTTAGTGAATTCCAAATCCAGACCACTCGTGAGAAAATATAATTTGTCATTTGCTTTTGGATTTTCTTCTTGTGCCAAACATTTTAAAACTATGTCCTCTGATTCTCAATTGTATTACAAGTGGGAATAGTTTTTTCCTATATACTCTGTCCAGACTCCTCAATTTTGAAAACGTCTCTCAACTCTTCCTTCAGATTTCTCATTTCCAAGGCAAATAGTCCCAACTTCTCTGTACTATCCTCATAACTGAGGTTTCCCATCCCTGGAACCATTCTCATAACCCTCTTCCACAACCTCTCCAATGCATCCATATCATTTGTAAATTGTGGTGCTTAGAACTGTACACAATTCTCCAGCTAAGCCGAACCAGTGTCCTATATAGCCTTAGCACAACAATCTTTGTATTCAATGCCTCTGTTGATGATTCCTAGAATACTGTCTGCTTTATTAACAGCTCTCTCGACCTATCATATGACCTTTAAAAGTCTATGCACATATAAACCATGTCTGTCTGCTTCTGCTCACCTTTTAGAATAGTCCCATGTTCTTTTTACTAAAATATATCACCCTTACACTTCTCCTCATTGAACTTTATTTGCCAACAATCCACCCATTGCACCAACTTGTCAATATTTTCATGAAGCTCTATATTGTCCACTTCCCAGTTTACAATTCTTCAAAGTTTTGTGTTATCTGGAAATGGTGAAATAATCTTGAAAAGCAAGGGGTCCAATGCTAACTCCAAGGAATGCCACTACAAACCTTTCTACAGTGTGAAAAATAACCATTAGCCTTCACTCTATTTCTAATCACTCAGCCCAATTTTGTATTCACATTGCCACTGTCCCTCTTAGTCCACTACCTATCATTTAATCAGAAGTCTGTTGTGAGACATTGTACTGAATATTTTTTACAAGTCCATGTACAATCCATCAACATCCTTATCCTCATCGTCCTTCTCTGTTACCTCTCCAGAAGACTTCAGTAAATTAGTTTGACAGTTTCCCATTCAGAAATCCAGGCTGATTGTTCCAAATTAAGCCACATTTTTTCTATGTGACTATTAATTCTATCCTGAATAATTATTTCTAGAGATTTCTCATTATTGAAGTTAAACTGACCGGTCTGCAATTGCTGTGTCTAGCTTTACAGCTTTTAATGAACAAAGGCAGAAATCACACAACA
Organism: Rhincodon typus; assembly: GCF_021869965.1. Classification (NCBI taxonomy): domain Eukaryota; kingdom Metazoa; phylum Chordata; class Chondrichthyes; order Orectolobiformes; family Rhincodontidae; genus Rhincodon; species Rhincodon typus. The sequence continues at coordinate 4,779,137 of NC_063354.1, read as the reverse complement.
CCAGGTTATAGTCAAACAGGTTTATTTGAAAACACAAGTTTTCGGAGCGTCAGTCCTTCTTCAGATGTTAGTGAGAGAGGTAGTATCACACAGAATTTATAAGTAAAAGATCAAAGGTTCACACCATTGATGTGGACATACTAAACAAACGTAAGATGCTGATAAATCTTTAATCAGTTAGAAGGTTTTAATTGATTAATATGTATATGTAAATCCCCGAATTCCTTTCAAGTCATGGTCCTGAGAGAACTAAAGGGTTTATCAGGTAAAGAAGAGGTGACATTTTAGATCAGACAATGCATGTTAGGTGTCAGACCTTGTTTAGAATCTGTTTGTGTTTTAGTTTGGAGTCAGACTGGTTTTATTTCTAAAGTAGGAATTTATAAAACTCCATATTGACCGACTATCTATAAATTCTGTTTTTTGAACAAAATAAGATGTATCTGCAAATATAAATTCACCCCATAAATTCTTGTGTGTGTGTGAGAGAGAGAGAGAGAAAGTGTGTGTGTGTGTGTGTGTGTGTGTGTGTGTGTGTGAGAGAGAGAGAGAGAGAGAGAGAGAAAGTGTAGTGTGGTAGGGTCACCTGTAGTGTGAAGTGAACCTAAGATCCCGGCTGAGGCCTAGATATATTATTGCTAGACTGTAAATCCAGTGTTATAACATGGAGACATAACGCTGAACCAAATCAGCCTTTCTACCTCCATATTCTATGGTTCATCAATGATTTCCCTATATCATTAAGTCAGCAGTGGGGATTTTTGCTGATGATGGCACAATCTTCAGCACCTTTTGTAACTCCTCTGATACTGAAGCAGTCCATGTTCAAATGTAACAAGGTGTGAACAATATCCAGGTTTGGGCTGATAGGTGGCAAGTAACATTTGCACCACACAAATACCAGGCAAAGGTATCACTATCAACGTCCTGGGGGGTTACCATCGACCAGAAACTCAGCTGAACGTGCCATGTAAGTACAGAGGCTGTAGGAATAATGTGGCGAATAACTCACCAACTGACTCCCCAAAGCCTGTGCACCATTATAAGGCACAAGTCAGGAGTGTGATGGAATAGTTCTACTTGCCTGGATGGGTGCATCTCTAACATCACTGAACAAGTTTGACACCATCCAGGATAAAGCAGCCTGCTTGATTGGCACCACAAACATCCACTCCCTCCACACTGATGCTTTGTAGCAGCAGTATGTAGTATCTACAAGATGCACTGCAGAAATTCACCAAAGATCCTTAGACAGCACTTTCCAAACCCACAACCACCTCCATTTAGAAGGACAAGGATAGCAGATACATTGGAAAGCCATCACTTGCAAGTTACCCTCCAAACCACTCACCATCCTGACTTGGAAATGACCGTTGTTTCTTCACTGTCCCCTGATCAAAATCCTGGAATTTCCGTCCCTGAGGGCATTGTAGGTCTATCTACAGCACATGTTCAAGTTGTTCAAGAAGACAGCTCATCACCACCTTCTCAACGGCAACTAGGTAAAGACAATAAATATTGGCCAGCTATGCCCATGCCCCACAAGTACAATTTTAAAAATCGCATCACCATAAATTAAAAACTTCAAAGACCCTCAAAAGTGATCCTGAAGGCTCCTAATATTTGAATAACTAATCCCAGACTCTGCAATCAATTCCAAACACTGGTTTACATTTTAAACAAATTTATTAACACTGTAGTAACTTTAGCAGAGTAAAATTAAACACCAACTCAGTCTAATTGGTCTATGCTATAAACCCTATTCACACAAAATACAAACATAGTTAAGGGATAAATAAAAGAAAATAACAAAACTGGCTAGATTACATAAGTGTTTTTCACAATGCGTTGTTTCACTGGCATAGGTGATTGTTTTTTGGTTGGTTTTCTGATGATGTTGATCAAGGTCACCCTTTCAATTCACTCCGAAAATGGAAGTAATACTGAAATTTAGTTTTCTATTCTTTGAGCTTCCAAGAGCTGCTCATGGGAGATTAGACTGAAGCATCAACAGCCAGATTGCTCATTTCCTCCATGAGGTCCTAGTTAGCATGTGACATTTGCTATCTGCTTGAGCGTAAGGTCTTTTCCAGACTTAGAACATAGAATACAGAACAGTACAGCACAGTACAGGCCCTTCGGCCCACGATGTTGTGCCCAACTTTTACCCTAAACCTAAGGTCTATCTAACCTCCACCCCTACCTTATACTATCATCCATATGCCTATCTAATAGCTGCTTAAATGTCCCAATGAGGCCGACTCCACTACCCTCTCCAGCAATGCATTCCACGCCCCTACCTCTCTCTGAGTAAAGAACCTACCTCTGACGTCTCCCCAATATCTACCTCCTTTCACTTTAAAACTATGCCCCCTCGTAATAGCTACCTCCACCCTAGGAAAAAATCTCTGGCCGTCCACTCTATCAATACCTCTGATCATTTTGTACACCTCGATCAAGTCACCTCTCATCCTTCGTCGTTCTAAAGAGAAAAGCCCTAGCTCTCTCAGCTTTTCCTCGTAAGACCTTCCCTCCAATCCATGCAACATCCTGGTAAATCTCCTCTGCACCTTTTCCAATGCTTTCACATCTTTCCTGTAATGAGACGACCAGAACTGAATATGATACTTCAGATGTGGCCAAACCAGGGTTTTGATTAGCTGGAGAATAGCTTCACGGCTCTTAAACTCAATCCCTCTATTAATGAAAGCTAACACACCATACGCCTTCTTAACAACTCTATCCACCTGGGTGGCAGCTTTTAGGGAACTGTGGACATGAACCCCGAGATCCCTCTGCTCCTCCACACTGCCAAGAATCTTACCAGACTTGCTTGAATCAATTCCAGGTACTGATCTCTTTAATAGCCAACTTCTGCTATCTGTTTAAACATAATGCTCTATCTTGGAGACAAAGTGTCTGCTTTTCATCAGGAACTGACTTGTATTTCTCCATTTGCTTCCCTTTTACTTAGAGAAGACATTGGAATTTCCCTTCCTACCTGCCAGCCTTATTTTTGCTCTCTTATTTATTTTCTTACCTACTTTCTGTATTCAGCTTGGCTTTTAAGTAGATTTATTGCCTGGCATATTCCAGACTTGATCCCACAAATAAGCAAAAATTTGTTCCTTTTAGCACAAGCTGTTACCCACAGTCCAAAAGTCATCTTTAGATCACAGTTTCTAGTTCACAGCTCCAAACCAAAATTGATTAAAAAAAATGAAAATAATGAAGCATTAGTGAGGGCTCTAACAACAGGAACCCGGTATTGTTCTGGGGACCTGGATTTGAAGCCCACTGAGACAGATGATGGAATTTGAAATCTGGAATTAAGAGTCTAGTGGTGGCCATGAAACAGTTGTTGATTGTCAGAAATATCCATCTGGTTTACTAATGTCTTTTAGGGAAGGAAAGTTCCCTCCAAACCCGGTCTGGCCTACATATGATTCCAGACAAAGTGGTCGCACTTATTTAAGGGTAAGCAATAAATGCTGGCCTAACTAGAGATACCTATATTCCATAAATGACTAAGAAAAAAATTACAATTCTTCTGTCCTCTGACACCAATCCCAAATCCATGGAAGATTGAAGGATTATTGTCTGTAATTTCCACTCTGATTTCCTTCAATATGCTTGGATATATCACATCTAGCCCTGGTTTCTTTGCAATTTAAGTACTGACAGCTTATCCAATGCCTCCCCCTTATAAATTTTTTAGCCCTTCTAATGGTTGAGTTTCCTCCTTTGTCACAATGGGCAGCATTGGCTTCATACGTTAAAACAAATGCAATGCATTCATTTAACACCTCAGCCATTCCTCATGCCTCTAACTGCAAATCCACTTTTTGGTCCCTAATTGCCTCTAATTCTCCTTTTGCTTCCCTTTTACTTTTGATGTGCTTATAGAAGACTTTGGGATTTACCTTTTTGTTAGCTGCCAGTTTTTTTTTCATATCTTTTTGTTTCTCCCATTTGTTTTTTCACCTCTCTTCTGTATTCACCTTGGTTCTCTATTGGATTCACTATCTGACATCTGTTATACGCACAACTTTTTTCTTCTTTAACTTAATTTTTTCCCCTTTTCATCCTGTCCACAATTCCCCACATGCCATACGACAGGTATTCTGCTTGATTGAGCTGCCTTGCCATACCTTAATTTATAGTTTTAAGGTACCTTATTTACTGTAACTTTAGTTAAATTAACTTACTTTAGTTAAGCCTAACCATACTGTTGTACTATTAATGAAAAACTGGTATTTAGTATTCTCAAGTTCCTAGATTGGCAATTGAACTCAACGTTCTCATTCAGGTTAGAATGCTACCTGAGCCTAGGCTTACAGTAGTAAATTAGTGCAATCATTTTACGTAACATAAAACAGAAATAAACCATAAAATGAAAATTAATTCTTTCTTGTAAGGTTGTTGGTGTAACCAGAATATCTGAAGAAACTTGACTGTAAAGTATATAACGGTGAGGTTTCATGGCACACAATGCAAAGTCATAAGAAGCCCATCTTTATCTGAGTCTGACAAAGCATTTTGTTCACTTTGCTTCAGTAAGTGAAAGGTATCCACTCTGTTTTAATAAAACTTCATACGGTTCAGGTAGCCTACACTAACGTTTCACTTCATTGTTTTTCTGGTCACATTTCATTAGTAGAGTGGAGACATCATGTAATTAAAATTTAATTTGGACAATGTGTACACGTGGTGGCAGAAAGAGAGATGTGACTCAAATAGACACATACCAAAATAATCAATGACAGATATTCTTGAAAGAATGCACCGCTCTGTGATATTTGCTGTAACGAATAGTGCTCTTTTAACTGCTAAAGTCATTCAATTTGCTACAGGAAAATCTCAACAGGAAATCTGGGTCCTTGGCAGCTGAGAAGCTCTGATCACATACATAGAGAAGGAATATTAGGATCCAAAAGTAACCAATATGGTTTGTTTCATCAATTATTAGCCAGGTGTCTGGAGGGAAGATTTCCTTGATGTGTCAAAATTAGAAAATAAATTAGGATTTTGGTATATCACAGAAAAGAAACCTTTATGTGAAGAGACGTACACAGCTTGAATGAGCCATCATCGAACACCTCTTTGTAAAAACTCAGGGAAAGAACAAAAGATTAATTTTTTTTTTGGTGTGCTTTTGTTTGGAATACCTTCGCTTAAGTAACATCAGTACAATGATATTGGGGGAGATAATGTACCTAAGATTGTGCTGTGAATTCACACACTTGCAGTTGGGCCACAAGCACAGAAGTAGATTTGGTTAGCAACCACATGTGAATGAACTTTATAATGTTCACACTCATGCTGTCAACAGGGAACTCCATTTTCAGGCAGGAAATTCAAAATATAAGCCCCAAGTTATGCACTCCCAGTGCAGTACTGAGGGAATGTGGTGCTGTTAAAGGTACATCCATTCACCAGAAATGTTAATTTGAGGCCCTGTTTATACACATTCAGCTGCATATTACACAATTTTTCTAACCATTCAGTTTATTCGTTGGAGATTCAGAGGTAATCCACATACAATTTTCTAATTTACTTTGCTAGCGAGAGAGGCTTGCTACTTGCTGCTCACATTTCAAGTAGGCAATATAACAATGGATATAATGAATTAACAGTCTAGCAATAATACCTAGTCTTAATCCAGAAACCCAGCTAATGTTCTGGGGACCCAGGTTCTAATCCCACCATGGCAGATAGTGGAATTTGAATTCAATAACTAAAAAAACACATCTGGAATTAAGAATCTACTGATCACTATGAAATCATTGCCGATTGTTGGAAAAACCCATCCGGTTCACTAATGTCCTTCAGGGAAGAAAATCTGCCACCCTCACCTGGTCTGGCCTACATGTGACTCCAAACCTACAGTAATGTGGTTGACTCTCAATTGCCCTCTGAAATGGCCTAGCAAGCCATTCAGTTGTACCAATTGCTACAAAGTCTCAAAGAAATGAAACCAGACAGATCACCTGGCACCGACCTAGGCACCGGAAAAGACAACGGCAGAAACAGCCCTATCCACCCTGCAAAGTCCTCCTCACTAACATCGAAAGGTTAGTGCCAAAATTGGGAGAGCTGTCTCACAGACTAGTTAAGCAACAGCCTGACACAATCATACTCACAGAATCATACCTTACAGACAATGTTCCATGGGCAGGACAGACCCAGCAGAGGTGGTGGCACAGTGATATGCAGTCAGGAGGGTGTTGCTCTAGGAGTCCTCAACATTGACTCCAGATCTCATGAAGTCTCATGGTTTCAGGTTAAACATGGGCAAGGAAATTCCTGTTGAGTACTACATACCATCCTCCATCAGCTGATGAATCAGTACTCCTCAATGTTGCACAACACTTAGAAGAAGCACTGAGGATGGCAAGGGCACAAAATGTATTCTGGATGGGGGATTTCAACGTCCACCACCAAAAGTGGCTCGGCAGCAGTACTACTGATCGAGCTGGTTGGGTCCGAAAGAACATAGCTGCTACACTGGGTCTGTGGCAGGTGGTGAGGGAACCAACAAGAGGGAAAAACATACTTGACCTCATCCTTACTAATCTGCCAGCTGCAGTTGCATCTGTCCATGACAGTATCGGTAAGAGTGACCATCGCATGGTCCTTGTGGAGTCGAAGTCTCGCTTTCACATGGAGTATAACTTCCATCGTGTTGTGTGGCACTATCAACATATTAAATGGGACAGACTTTGCACAGATCTAGCAACGCAAGACTGGGCATCCATGAGGCACTCTGGGCCATCAACAGCAGCAGAATTATACTCAGCACAATCTCAACCTCATAGCCCTGCATATCCCCCACTCAACCATTACGATCAAGCCAGGGGATCAACCCTGGTTCAATGGAGAGCGCAGGAGGCAGCACCAGGCATACCTGGTGAAGCCAGCAAACAGGGCTACTTGCACGCCAAACAGCGAAAGCAGCAAGTGATAGACAGAGCTAAGTGATCCCACAACCAATGGATCAGAGCTAAACTCTGTAGTCCTGTCACATCCAGTTGTGAATGGTGGTAGACAATTAAACAACTCACTGGAGAAGGAGGCTCCACAAATATCCCCATCATTAACAATGGAAGAGCTCAGCACATCAGTGCAAAAGATATCAGCATTTGCAGCAATCTTCAGCTAAAAGTGCCGAGTAGATGATCCATCTCGGCCTCCTCCAGTGGTCCCCACCATTATAGCTACCTGTCTTCAGCCAATTCGACTCACTCCACGTGATATCAAGAAACGGTTGGAAACACTTGATACTGCAAAGGCTGCAGGCCCTCACAAAATTCTGGCAATAGTACTGAGGGCTTGTGCTCCAGAACTTGCTGCTCCCCTAGCCAAGCTGTTACAGGATGGCTACAACACTGGTATCTACCTGGCAATTTGGAAAATTGCCCAAGTACGTCCTGTACACAACAAGCAGGGCAAATCCAACCCAGCCAATTACCGCGCAATCAGTCTACTCTCAATCATCAATAAAGTGATGGAAGGTGTCATCAACAATGCTATCAAGCAGCACCTGCTCACTGACACCCAGTTTGGGTTCCACTAGGGCCACTCAGCTCCTGACCTCATTATAGCCTTGGTTCAAACATGGACAAAAGAGCTGAATTCCAAAGGTGAGATGACAGTGACAGCCCTTTATATTAAGGCTGTATTCAACCGAGTGCGGCATCAAGGAGCCCTAGGAAAACTGGAATTATTGGGCATCAGGTGGTTGGAGTCATACCTGACACATAGGAAAATGGTCGTGGTTGTTGGAGATCAAGCATTTCAGTTCCAGGACATCTCTGCAGGAGTTGCTTAGGGTAGTATCCTAGGCCTAACCATCTTCAACGGCTTCATCAATGACCTTCCCTCCATCATAAGGTCAGAAGTGGGGATGTTCGCCAATGATTGCACAATGTTCAGCACCATTCGTAACTCCTCAGATACTGAAGCAGTCCATGTTCAAGATCTGGACAATATCTAGGCTTGGGCTGACAAGTGTCAAGTGACATTCGCGCCACACAAATGCCAGGCTATGACCATCACCAATAAGAGGCAATCTAACCACCGCCCCTTGACATTCAATGGTGTTACCATCACTGAATCCTCCACTATCAAAATCCTGGGGGTTATAGTTGACCTGAAACTCAACTGGACTCACCACATAAACACAGTGGCTACAACAGCAGGCCAGAAGCTAGGAATACTGCAGCGAGTAACTCACCTCCTGACTCCTGAAAGCCTGTCCACCATCTACAAGGTATAAGTCAGGAGCATGATGGAATACTCCCCAGTTGCCTGGATGAGTGCAGCCGCAACAATAATCAAGAAGTTTGACACCATCCAGGACAAAGCAGCCTGCTTGATTGGCACTTCATCCACAAGCATTCACTCCCTCCACCACCGACGCTCAGTAGCAGCAGTGTGTCCTACCTACAAGAAGCACTGCAGAAATTCACCAATGATTCTCAGACAGCACCTTCCAAACCCATGACCACTTCCATCTAGAAGGACAAGGGCATCAGCTATATGGGAACACCACCATTTTCAAGTTCCCCTCCAAGCCACTCACCATCCTGACTTGGAAATATATTGCCGTTCCTTCACTGTCACTGGGTCAAAATTCTGAAATTCCCTCCCTAATAACGTTGAGGGTCAACCTACAGCAGGAGGACTGCAGCGGTTTAAGAAGGCAGCTCACCACCACCTTCTCAAGGGTGACTAGATAAGGGTAAAAAATGCTGGCCTGCCAGTAACACCCACATCCCACAAACGAATTAAAAAAAAGTGATCCTGCATGACTCCACATTGCCACTCCTACCAGTAATGATGTGGGTGTTCTGTTGTTGGACTGGGGTGCCCAAGGTCAGAAATCACACGACAGCAGGTTATAGTCCAACAGGTTTATTTGAAATCACAAGCTTTTGGAGTTCTGCCCCTTCACCAGGCGAAGGGAAGAAAAACATAAAGGCACAGAATTTATAGGCACAGAGATCAATGGGCAGAGAGATAAAAATATCATGCAAATGGTGTGAGTGGAGTGTCGATAGGCTGAATAATAAGTCTCTGTAGGTGATCAAAAGTGTCAGACAGTGTGAGTAAAGTGTCAACAGCTGAATAATAACGTCTTAACCTTCAACAACCAGTTCTTCATGCAGACACACTGAACAGCCATGGGGACCAAATTTGCATCCCAATATACCCACATTTTCATGCACAAGTTCAAGCAAGACTTCTTTGCTGCACAGGACCTCTAACCAACACAATACACTAGATTACATCAACGACATTTTTGTCCTCTGGACTCAATGATGACTGAAACAATTACACAACGATATCAACAAGCTTCATCTCATCATCAGAGTTACCATGGACTACTCTTCAGAATCAGTCTCATTCTTGGACACATGCATCTCTATCAAGAATGGACAACTCAGTACCTCACTCTACTGCAAGCCTACATATAACCTCAAAATGCTGCGCTTCTCTAACTTCCACCCTAAATATGTTAAATTAGCCACCCCATACAGACAAGCCCTGTGTATACACAGGATCTGCTCAGATGAGGAGGAACGTGATGGACATCTAAAGATGGTGAAAGACACACTCATAAGAACGGGATATGATGTTCAACCCATTGATTGCCTGTTCCGATGTGCCACAGTGAAAATCCGCAATGACCCCCCCCGAAGACAGACACAAGACACAATCAATAGAGTACCCTTTGTCATCCAGTACTTCCCTGGAGCGGAGAAACTACGCCATGCTCTTTGCAGCTCTCAAGATCATTCCTACGCCTCCACTTCTCACCTTCAAACAACCGTCAGACCTTAAACAGACCATTGTTCGCAGCAAACTACCCAGCCTTTAGAACAAGATCGACAACAACACCACATGACCCTGCCACGGCAACCTCTGCAAGACATACCAGATCATCAACATGGACACTACCATCAAATGTGGGATCACCACCCACCATGTACATGGCAGATACTCATGTGACTTGACCAATGTTGTCTACCTCATACGCTGCAGGCAAGGATGCCGCGGGACATTGTGTCAATGTGGTCACGCCAATATACCATGACAACAGATGAATGGACTTTGTGCAACAGTCACCAGACAGGAATGTTCCCTTCCAAGCAGGGAGCACTACAGCAGTCAAGGACATTCAGCTTCTGATTTTCGGGTAAACATCCTCCAAGGCGGTCTTCAAGATTCACAACAACACAGAATCGTTGAGCAGAATCTGAAGACGGCCTTGACCGTGATCTTGGGTTCATGCCGTACTACATGTAACCCCACCATACTGTCCTGTATTTGTAACATCTTCCTTACTGTCCTGTTTTGACACCATCACCTTGGTAACTTGTAATGATGCCCATTGATCTCTCTGCCTATTAATTCAATGCCTGTATGCTCTTCTTCACTTCCCCTGATGAAGGGGCAGTGCTTGTGATTTCAAACAAACCTTTTGGACTATAACCTGGTGTTGTGTGATTTCTGACCTTGACCTACCAGCAAGCAACGTTCTGCGCAGCAGGAAAAGCCATGATGTGGAGGTGCTGGTGTTGGACTGGGTCGGACAAGGTCAGAAATCACACGATGCCAGTTTATAGTCCAACAAGCTTATTTGAAAACACATGCTTTCGAAGGCTCAGTCCTAACACCTGAAGAAGGAAAACATATACTAAAATCCTAATCGATCTTAAAGTTGGCCATCATACTTTATAGTGTTCCTAACTTGGAAATGGTTTTGACAATTGTACTTACTAATATCTTACTTACAGTGTCAATTTTTCAACTCTTTCTTTATATTAGTATTTTTGCACGGAAGGTGATTAACAATAGTTCTCTGGATTATTATCGAAGTATTATGCAAATAGTATACGACAAAAAAGACTAGAGAGATGAATGTATGGGTCAAAGACTGGTGTCAAAGAAGTGAGTTCCAGTTCATGGGACACTCACAACAGTACGAGGGAAAGTGGGGGCTGTAATGTTCATAGGTGTACACATAAACAGAGCCAGGGCCAGTGTCCTAATGAGCCGCCTGCATAACTCAGGAAAGAGAGAAGATTTTAAACTGAACAGTGGGGTCAAGAGATCAATTTAGGATTGTATGAAAGAGTCGAGACAAGGCAAGAGAAATGGTATTAACATGGGTAATGACTGGGTAGAGAGTACAATTTAACAGTAAATTAATCAAAAGATTAGGTAACGGTTTACAAAAATAACAAGACAAATTTAAAGGCTCTGTATCTGAATGCACATAGCATTTGAAACCAAACAGTTGACCTGATACTCCAAATTGAATTAAATAAGTACAGCCAGCTTTTACAAATACATGCCTGCAGGATGTCATTGATTGGGACTTGACTTGATGAGTACCAGACGTTTGAGAAGAACAGCAGGCTAAGAGAAGGTGAAGGAATGACTTAATTAATTATAGCATTATCACAATAGACAACAATGACCCAAATTCAGAAAACCTGGATGTAGAAACATTTTGGGTAAAGATGAGAAATGATAAAATCAAGAAGTTATTCGTGGGAGTGGTGTACTGGTCTCTCACAGTAACCACATAGTAAACTGGAGTATAAAAGAAGAAATAATGGGAGTTTATCAGAAATGTATGGCTAATCTTGGTGGATTTTAATCTACATGTGGATTAGAGAAAAGTAGATGGAGAATGGTATCTTAGATGAGGAGTTCAAATAATGTTTTTGGGACAGCTTCTTAAAACAGCATGTTCTGCAGCCAACCAGAAAGCAGGAAATACTACACCT
>NC_063354.1:4732977-4766936 GCF_021869965.1 Rhincodon typus | reverse complement strand
AGACCCTTCTTCAGAAATCTTTCTGAAGAAGGGTCTAGGCCCGAAACGTCAGCCTTCCTGCTCCTCTGATGCTGCTTGGCCTGCTGTGTTCATCCAGCTCTACACCTTGTTATCTCACATTCTCCAGCATCTGCAGTTCCTACTATCTCTAATACTACACCTGGCATTGTGCAACAAATTAGGATTACTTAATGACCTTGTAATGAAGGTCCCCATGGGTAGCAATAGCCATAGTATGGTTGAATTTTACATTCGGTGTGATGGACAGAAGAGTGAGTCTAAGACTTGTATGTTAAACTTAAATAAGGGCAACTATGAGGGTATGAAAGCTGAGCTAGCTATAATGAACTGGCAAATTAGGTTAAGGGATAGATCACTTGAGGTAGCATGGCAAGCATTTGAAGAAAGATTTCAAAATACACAGAAAAGATACATTCCAACAAGAAAGAAAGGATCTTCCATATGTATCGTATTTAAATTTAAAGATAGTATCAAACTTAATGAAAAAACATCAAAGATGGGTGACATGTCAGACAATTGATACCATATAGGAACAGCGAAGATTGAGAATACAAGTAGCTTCCCAGAAATAGCTATTATATCGGGAAACGGAAGGAAAGGATGAACTCAAGAAAATTACTATCATCAGGGAAGGACTACTTACTAAATTGTTGGAGCTGCAGGCTGATAAGTCCTTGGATCTTTATGAATTTCATCTTAAGGTCTTCAAAGTAGTGGATAGTAAGATTATTAATATAACAGAAAGACAAAATGCTGGAGAAGTTCTGAAGAGAAGTCATATCAGGTTGAAATGTTAACTCTCTTCACTTGCTGCCAGATCCATTGAGTTTCTTCAACATTTTCTCTTATTATTTCAGATTTCCAGCATCTGTAGTATTTTGTTTTTAGTTGAGATGGTTTATATGTTGGTTTTAATTTTCCACAATTCCTGAGATTCAGACAAGATTTTATTAGTTGGGAAAATAAGACATGTACCTCATTTAATCAGAAAGGGAGGGGGACAGAAAGCAGGAAACTACAGGTCATAGAGAGAATGTTTGAAGCTATTATTAAAGACATTATAGAGGAACACTTAAAACAATTCAAAGTAATCAGGCAGAGTCAACATGGTTTTGTGAAAAGGAAATTATAACCATTTGGAGTTCTTTAAAAAAAGGTGTGGATAAAGGAAAACTGGTGAATGTATTGTGCTTAGAAGGAGGCATTTGATAAAGTGTCATATTAAAGGTTATTACAGAAGGTAAAAATTTATGGCATAGTAGTAATATATTGGCATGGATAGATGCTTGGCTATTTAACAGGAAATAGATAATAGTTACAGATGGGTCATTTTCTAGTTGGCAAGTTATAATAAGTGGTATGCCACAGGGATCAGGGCTGGGCTGCAAATTATTACAACTTATATAACTGACTTGGATGAAAAGACCAAAGATGTGATTGCCAAATTTGCTGATGACACAAGGTAGGTAAGAAAGTAAATTGTGAAGAGAACATAAGGAAGCAACAAATGATATAGATAGGTCAAGTGAATGTCAAAGACCTGGCAATTGCATTACTTTGTGCAAAAATGTGAAATTGTCCAAATTGTCAGGAAGAATTGTCGGGGTGGCATAGTGGCTAGCACTGCTGGCTCAAAGTACGAGGGACCTGGGTTCAATTCCCAGCCTCAGGTGACTGTCTGTGTGGAGTTTGCACATTCTCCCCCTATCTGTGTGGGTTTGCCCCAGTTTCCTCCCAGAATTCAAAGATACGCAAGTTAGGTGGATTGGCCACGCTAAATTGCCCATAGTGTCCAGGGATGCATAGGTTGGGTGGATTGGCCATGGGAAAAGCAGGGTTACAGTGATAGGGTAGGGGGGTTGAGTCTGTTTGGGATGCTCTTTGGAGGCTTGGTGTGGACCTGTTGGGCTGAATGGCCTGTTTCCACATTGTAGGGATTCTATGGACAGTCCCAAAATAATTAATTTAAAAAAAAATCATCTGTAAATGTTGAGAGATCACAGAGCTCTCAGGTGAAGAGGCATCTGAATGTCCCAGTATGAGTCACAAAAGGTTCGCATGCAGGTACAGCAAATGATTGGAAAAACTAATAGAATGTTATTATTTTCTTCAAGCAGAACTGAACGTAAAAGCTGGGAGTTCACAATTCCGTTATACAGGACATTGGTGAAACTGTATACAGTCTTTTTTAAGCAAGGATGTAAATACATTGAAGTAGTTTGGAGAAGGTTAACTGAGTTTCATCAGGTTGTTGCACTTTATCTTGCTTTAGCTTGACAAACAATTTGTGATGGTACCTCTCATTTCTCCTTCAACAAATTCAGGGTTATCTCCTCACCAATATCCTTCGATGTTGTGTGCATAATTGTTTGATATCTCAAATGAAGTCCTGACTTCAAAACTCCATCCATTTAACCCACAGTAAATTGGCATTATGCCAAGGGAGATGAACTCATAAAAAGTACCTATGTTTTAAAAAGCATTGAAGAATACATGTACAAACAGTTCAAACTATGACATGATGCAAGAAAGTCTTAGAAAGTACCGCTTCCCCAGATGTGTAAAATCATTTGTAAATATTACAAATTTACAAACATAAGATGTACAGATGCTTGCAATGCAAACTTCACCAGGGAATAAACTGTAACACTGTACCATTGGTGAGGTTGTTGACTTGCTCGTCAAGCTGGCTTATTTCTGTTCAGACGTTTCATTACCATGCTAGGTGGCATCATCAGTGGAGCCTCCGATGAAGTGATGTTATTCTACTCTGCTTAGAATTTATACTGTCCGTTCTGTTATGGTGAGTACTGTCACTTCCGGTTTTGATCTGTATGGATTTATATATGGGGTCCAATTCTATATATTTGTTGATTGAAATATGGTGGAGAACCATGCCTCTAGGAATTCCCTTGTGTGTATAAGTTTGTCTTGGGCTACTATGGTTACGTTGTCCCAGTTAAACCGATGGCCTTCATTGTCTGAATGTACAGATATTAAGGAGAGTTCACCTTGCCGTTTTGCTGCTAGCTGATGTTCGTGTATTCTGATGGCTAGTTTCTTTCCTGTCTGTCCGATGTAATGTTTGTGGCAGTCGTTGCCTGGTATTTTGTAAACCATGTTCGTTCTGCATGTTGTGGGAATGGGATCTTTAATCCTTGTAAGCGTTTGTCGCAGAGTGACTGTGGGCTTGTGGGCCAACGTGATTCCCAGTGGTCTTAGGAGTCTTGTTGTCCGTTCCAATATGTTCCAGATGTAGGGAAGTGTGGTAAGTGTGTTAGGTCATGATAGACCCAACACTGCAACTAGGTAATAGGATCACCCAGACACTGAAGCGACTAATGAATGCAGGGCAAATAACCAAGACAGACTTCATGAGAATGAAATCAGAAGGCACCCTGCTTCTATGGACTGCCTAAAGTACATAAGCCAGACATCCCTTCAGACCCATCGTCTCCCTAGCAGGCACATCTTCACACAAACTGGCCAAGGACCTACAACAGAGATTGAAACACCTTGTAGATGGATCACCTCATTCTATCCACTCAACCCAAGATTTCCTTGATACCCTCAAGAACATAAAAATCAGCAACAACGAGATTATGGTATCCTTTGACGTCACAGCTTTATTCATATCACTTGACATCCTACTAGACAAAGAAACAGGGCCACATTACTAGAGAAAACAGCAACGCAGGCCAGCAAATCCATCAGCAAGGACAACATATTTAAATTGCTAGATCTCTGCCTCACCACACACTTCATCTTTAATGATCAAATATACAAACACTCAAACGAACATCAGCTAGCAGCAAAACGGCACGATGAACTCTCCTTAATATCTGTACATTCAGACATGAAAGCCATCAGTTTAACTGGGACAAAGTAACCATAGTAGCCCAAGCCAAACTTTGACATGCTCGGGAATTCCTAGAGGCATGATTCTCCACCCATACTTCAAGCAACAAATATATAGAATTGGACCCCATATATAAACCCTTACAGATCAAAACTGGAAGTGACATACTCATCGTAACGGACCGGACAGTATAAATTCCAAGCCGAGTAGAATAACATCGCTTCATCGGAGGCTCCACTGATGATGTCACCTGGCATGGTGACGAAACGTCTGAACAAAAACAAGCCAGCTCAGCGAGCAAGTCAACAACCTCATCCCCAACCTGAGCTACAGATCTTTGCCAATACTTTAAACTGTACCAATGGAGAGTACATTGGAGCATGAGGTGGTAGGAAACAAAGGTTCTTCATTTATAATACTGCTAAGATAGTGTTGTTTCCCAAACTATTGAAACGGGCTGAAAAACAACAAGAACAACACACTGCTCAGCAGCTGATTCACAATAACATTCTTGGAGGCTGGTGCCCAGTTCTGGTCATTCATTGGGTATAATTGCCTCAGGAGTGCTTTATTTCACACTGTTATACTTACCAATGTTTTTATTAAACAATGCTTATTTAGCCAGTGACATGATGCCGCAGTTCTTCCCTTGGTCAGTATTTCATATCAAAGCTGGAATGAACTGCCTGGGTCCTTTCAACTCTGATTTATATGTTTACAGTGTTGTATAGAAGTAGGAGACCATGTAACACTTCAATCAAATTCACTTTAAAAAACCTTCAAGTAGTTGAACTTTTCTCATGAGAAAACAGTCACATTGCCTATTGACACATAACTTCAAACCATCAACTTTGAAATGATTTATTCTGCCAGATAAATCACTCAACTCTAATAAAGATAAATCCTTGATACATGCACATGATATCTCTTATTGCAAGAAACTGAAGTATATCAGAAGGTTTAAAATCTAAAGCTCTGGAACAAAAAATAGCAGTAGACGTGCCATTTTAGAGTGAATTCTGTTGACTTCTTAAGTCACTCAAACCAGAACTGTAACTATTTAGAAGGTTGCAGCTGAACAATAACATCATTGGCTATTCCGAATCGCAAAAGAAATTACAATTTCTGTTCTCCTTGAACATTACTTGGCTGGCAAAGAAGACACATGAGAATACAGTCTTAAATGATGCTAGTACTTGATATTTAAAGTTTGATTATTGCAGAACAAGCTAAATCAGAGTCAACCTTTTGACTTGATAATCAATTGGAGTAAATTTTAATGTTACACCCACCCAAAGGCTTATAAGTAGCATATGTTTTCAGTCCTTGGGAAAAGGGAGATAAAGAAGAATAATAATTCAAAAAGGACACATAAAATTCTTGTCTTTCTGTTCTCATATTATGCCAAAACATTTGACCAAAATCAGAACTGGATTCCATTAACTGTGTGAAGCATCATTAGGTTATTTCTAATCACTAATATAGCATTGTAATAACATTGTATCGAAAAACTGACAACCTACACAATCCAAAATAAAAAATAAGCTCTGAATTTCCCTTCCTAAACTTTTCCACCTGTCTACCTCTCCTTCTTTCTCTTTAAAACACTCCTTAACAGCAACTTCTTTGGCCAAGCCTATGGCCCCCTGGCCCACCCATGTGTCTGTATAATAAACTCATGCTTGATAGTTGATCTTTTGAAATGTCTACAGACCAATATCCTGCTCTAGGTGTTGCAGGTGCTTGGCGCTGCAGTCTTTTAGAACCTACTCTGCATGGAACAAACAGCTATGCACAGGAAATAGTTTATTTAAAATTCCAGCATGTACTGTCATGCAGTAAACTTAAAGGGATTGTACAGTACAACCAACAAAGTGCTTCCCGGAAGAAGTTAGAGATAACCTCTTGCTTCAGTCATTAAGATGTTACCAGCACAACATATAAATGCATGTTACTGTTGGAAGGGTTTATTATTTCAAAATTAATTTTCTGCACCATTTGCTTTATTTATTCATAAATTGGCCAATTTATTACATTCACTGTGTTTAGAAAACATAAACAAAGGACAAACAGCCTACCCTTTCCACAGCATGTTCCATTTCAGCAGCGTTTGTCTTCTGAAACTCCAGTTTTATCCTTTCCATTTCAGCTTTCAGCTTGTTGACGGTAGCTTCGTGATCACACAAAGCTCTCTGCTTTTCCTCCTCACGTAGCAGTCCCAACTCAACTAGCTGTTGCTTTCTTTGAGAGTTGACCTGGATAAGTTCTTCACGTAGCTGGTGAACCTGGCTCTCCAACTCTGCAATTGTCTGCAAAAACATTAACAGTTTCTTTTAATTATTGCATTTGATCACAAATGTGCATTTGACAACAAAATCTCATTAAAAATGTCAAGATTAAAATTGTTAATATCAGTTTGTTTGCAAACTGCTTCTATACATACAGTGCTCAAATAGTGAAAAAGTAAATCCTGGAATTCCCTCCCTAACAGTATTGTGAGTCTGCTTACAGCACAGGGGACTGTAGCGTTTCAAGAAGGCAGCTCACCACTACCTCCTCAAGGATAACTAGGATTAGGCAATAAATGCTGGCCAGCCAGCAATGCCTACAAGTAAATAAAAAAAATGCTTGTCCAACCTCTCTCATATGAGAACCTTTCAATTCCAAGTATTAGTCCACTAGACAGTCTCCAACCTTCTTCCAAGGCATTTACATCCTTCCTGAAACAAGGAGGCTAATACCATACACAATACTCCCAGAATGTGCTCACACTAGTGCTCTCCATACCTGAAAAAAACCATCCTTCTTTTGAACATAAGAGCATAAGAACTAGGCGCAGAAAACAGCAATTCAGTCCCTTGAACCTGCTCCACCATTTAATATGAAGTTGGCTGATCTCATCTCTGCCTCAATCTAATTTCCTTCCCATTCCCCATAACCCGTTAATCTGTTACTAATTAAAAATCTGTATGTCTCCTTGTTAAATTTCTTCAATGTCTAGCATCCACCGCACTCTCAGGTACTGACTTCCAAGGATTCACAACACTTTCAGGGAAGTAATTTCTCCTCATCTCTGTTTTAAATCTGCTATCCCTTATCCCAAAACTATGACCTCTCATTCTAGATTGCCCCAGTGAGGAAACATCCTCTCTGTATCTACTTTGTCAATCCCCTTTAGCATCTTATATACTTCCAATTAGACCTCTTATTCTTCTAAACTGTAGCAAGTATAATCCTACAAATATTATCCTGCGTAGTTTCTCTTCAGAACACAAACCCTTCACTCTGGAATCAATCTAGTGAGCCTCTTATGAACTGCCTAGATTGCAAATACAGTCCTCCTCAGGTAAGGGGAACAAAATTGTACGAAATACTCCAGGTGCAGACTCATTAATGCCTTGTTCAGCTTCAGCAACACTTGCCTCCTTTTATACTCTATTCCTTTAGCAATTAATGCTAAAATTCCATTTTTCTTCTTTATTAACTACTGTACCTGCATACTAGTTTACTGCCATTCATGCATGAGGACAGATTCTTCTGCACTGAAGCACTCTGAGCTTTCTCTCCACTTAAATGATGAGGTGCCTTTCTAGTCTTCTGACCAAAATAAATAACTTCACATTTACCTACGTTAAACTTCATCTGCCAAATTTTGGCCTTCTCACTAACCTATCCATATCCAATTGTAGAGCTAGTAAGAACTGCAGATGCCGGAGTCAGAGATAACAGTGTGGAGCTGGAGGAACACAACAGGTCAGGCAGCATCAGAGGAGCAGGAAAGTTGACATTTCAGATTGGGATTCTTCTTCAGAAATGGGGGTTGGTGGGGGGAAAGAAGGGAGCTCAGAAATAAATAGAGAGAGGAGGAGTGGGGCTGGGGAAGGTGGGTGGGATGGTGATAGGTGAGTACAGGTAGGCAGTGGTGGGGACTGGTCAGTGAGATAGGAGGGGCAGATAGGTGGGAGAGAAGATGGACAGGTTGTGTCAGGTCAAGGAGGTGGGGATAAGAGGGAGGGTTTGTCATGGGATGAGGCCGGGGGTGGGGAGATTTTGAAACTGGTAAAATCCACATTGAGGCCATTGGGCTGTAGGCTCCCAACGCGGAATTTGAGGTGCTGCTCTTCCAGTTTGGAGGTGACATCATTGTGACACTGCAGGAGGCCCAGGATAGACTTGTCACCCAGGGAGTGGGAGCGGGAGTTGAAATGGTTTGCGACAGGAAGGTGTTGTTGTTTGTTGCGAACAGAGGGCAGGTGCTCTACAAAGTGGTCTCCAAGCCTCCGCTTGGTCTCACCGATGTAGAGGAGGCCACATTGGAAGCAGCGTCTGCAATAGACCACACTGACGGATGTATAGGTGAATCTCTGTCTAATGTGGAAAGTTTGTTTGGTGCCTTGAATGGAGGTGAGGGGGGAGGTGTAGGGGCAGGTGTAGCGTGGTGGGGCTAGTGGGGAGTGTGGAGCAACGAGGGAGTCATGGAGAGAGCGGACCCTATGAAAGGCAGATAGGTGTGGGGAGGGAAATATATCCTTCGTTGTGGGGTCAGATTGTAGGTGGCGGTGAATGATACATTGGATATGGAGGTTGGTGGGGTGATATGTGAGGACGAGGGGGATTCTGTCTTTGTCTTTGTTGGGGGAAGGAGGGGATTCTGTCTTTGTTTTTTTGAGGGGAGGGAGAGGATTCTATCTTTGTTTTTGTTGGGGAGATTCTGTCTTTGTTTTTGTTGGGGGGATGGGGCATTCTGTCTTTGTTTTTGTTTGGGGAATGGGGGATTCTGTCTTTGTTTTTGTTGGGGGGAGGGGGAATTCTGTCTTTGTTTTTGTTGGGGGGGGGGGTTTTTGTCTTTATTTTTGTTGGGGGGAGTGGGGATTCTGTCTTTGTTTTTGTTGGGGGGGTGGTGAACTGCAATAATTGTTCATTCCTGTCTGGCACAAAAGTAAAATGAGAAAGGTGGCCAAACCATGGCTTACAAACCAAATTAGAGACAGTATTAGACCCAAGGAATAGGCACACAAATTGGCCAGAAAAATTAACAGGCCTGAGTACTGGGATCAGTTTAGAATTCAGCGAAAGAGGACAAAGGAATTGATTAAGAAAGGGAAAATAGAGAATTACAGTAAGCCTGTGTGGAACATAAAAACTGACTGTAAGTGTTTCTGTAAGAACAAAAACAGGAATTGCTGGAGAAACTCAGCAGCATCTATGCAGAGAGAAACACAGTTAACGTTTCGAGTCCAGTCACCTTTCTTTGAAACATGCTCTCTCTTCACAGAGGCTGCTGAGGTTCTCCAGCAATTTCCATTTTAGTTTGAGATTTCCAGCACCTGCAGTTCTACATTGGTTCTGTGTTCACAAAGGAGGATATAAGGAACATACTAGAAATGTTGGAGAACACAGGGTTTAATAAGAGGGAGTAACTGAAGGAAACCAGTATCAGTAGGGAAATGGTGTTGGGATGATTGATGGAAGTGAAGGCCAATAAATCGCCACAGCCTGATAATCCACATCCCAGATTACTGAAGGAAGTGGCCCTAGAAATAGTTGATTCATTGGTGGTCATCTTCTAAGAATCTATAAACTCTGGAACAGTTCCTACAGATTGAGAGGTAATGTAACTATTTCAGAAGGGAGGCTGAGAGAAAACCAGGAACTATAGATTAGTCAGCCTGATGTTTGTAGTGGGGAAAACATTACAGTCCACTATAAAAGAATTAATAGCTGAGCACATAAAAAACAATAGCGGGGTTGGACAGAATCAGCATGAATTTACAGAAGAGAAATCATGCTTGATAAATCTAACAGAATTCTTCAAGGATCCAACTAGAAGTGTTGATGAGGGGGAGCCAATGGATATGATTTATTTGGACTTCCAGAAAGCTTTTGATAAAGTCTCATAAGAGTTTAGTGTTAAAATCAAAGCACATGGGGTTAGAGGTTCAGTACTGAGATGGATAGAAAACTGGTTGGCAACAGGGAACAAAAGTAGGAATAAATGGGTCTTTTTCTGAATGGCAGGCAGGGACTAATGGGGTTCCCTGGGGATCAATGCCAGAATCCCACCTATCACAGTATATACTAATAATTTGGGCGAGGGAACTAATGTAATATCTCCGAATTTGGAGCTGACACAAAGCTGGGTGGGAAGGTGTGCATGCAGAGAAGCAGATATGCTTCAGTGAGATTTGGACAGGCTGAGTAAGTGGGCAAATGCATGGTAGACACAGTATCATGTGGATAAATGTGAGATTATTCATTTTGGTAGCAAAAACAGGAACCCAGATTATTACATGAATAGTTATAAATTGAGAGAGGAGAGTGCGCAAAAAGACCTAAGTATCCACATACACCAGTCGCTGAAAGTAAGCATGTAGGAGCAGCAAGCAGTAAAGAAGGCAGCTGGTATGTTGGCCTTCATAGCAACAGAATTTGAGTACAGGAGCAGAGATGTTTTGCTGCAATTATGCATGGCCTTGGCGAGACCACATCTGGAATATTGTGTGAAGGTTTGGTTTCATTATCTGATATTCTTGCCAAGGAGGGAATACATAGAAGGTTTAGCAGAATGATTCCTGAGATGGCAGGACTGCTGTATGGGGAGAGGTTGAATCGATTAGGATTATATTCGCTGGAGTTCAGAAGAATGAGGG
This sequence comes from Rhincodon typus, assembly GCF_021869965.1. Classification (NCBI taxonomy): domain Eukaryota; kingdom Metazoa; phylum Chordata; class Chondrichthyes; order Orectolobiformes; family Rhincodontidae; genus Rhincodon; species Rhincodon typus. Next base: position 4,756,406 of record NC_063354.1, on the reverse strand, counting down.
GGCATGTCATAGAAACTTCTAAAATTCAACAGGCATAGACAGGGTAGATGCAGAAGAATTGTTCCCAATGGCAGAGGTGTCCATAATCAGGGATCACATTGTAAGGATATAGGATAAACCCATTTACGACTGAAATGAGGAGAAATTTCTTCACCCAGAGTTTAGTAAGTCTGTGGAATTTGCTATCACAGAAGGGAGTCTAGGCCAAAACAGTGTATGATTTCAAGAAGGAGTTGGGTGTAGCACTTGGGGATCAAAGCATTTGATGGAAAAACATGAACAAGCGACTGAGTTGGATGATCAGAATGAATGGCAAAGCAGGCTCAAAAAGCTAAATGGCCTACTCCTGCTCTCATTTTCTATGCTTCTATGCACATCTGTGAAGATTCAGCAAAGGCTGGTTTGAACTTGGCTGAGATGCCTCTATAGACGAATAGCCTGCTGATACTTGCTGTTTAAGCTTACCCATGAGAACTGGTTACTTAGGTAAAGTGACCAAGAGCTACAGTTCAGGCAGCAGTGCCATAAGGAAGGAGCTCTATTTGACCAATGGTAATAACTACATATTAACTAGTTCATACCTGGAGGTACTGTACCTAGATGCCATTTGATCACCACTGACTTTCAAGTGATGTGACAAAAACTCATACTTAATTCATGGTATACAGGAAAAACAAAAGTTCTGATTTTGTAAACGCAGTCTAATGAAGGAACAACCATGCCATATTGAAAAATCAGTGAAAACTGAGAATTAAGATTTTTTTATTGAGTTTAACAAGTTTCAACTGACGGTAGGAGATCAACATAATCAATTGCTCATGATGGTTAAGAAGTTAATGATACCTAAAGAAACCATTAAAAAAAATGTCTGGGATCTGCATTCCATTGGCTATGTTGATACTCATTGCCCATTTCTAGTTGCCTTAGAAGTGGTGTTGGATCATGGTCTTGAACTACAGTAATCCATGTGCTAATGTTGCTTCAGAATATTTACTAGCAAGACTTTTAAGTGTTAATGTTTGGATGGACTTGACCATATACACACACGCAAAGCAAGCGCAGATACAGAAATAAAGTAGGACTGCAAATTGCATGTTGCCCTTTATTACAAGGAACTCGAGTGCAAGAACATAGAGTTCTTGTTCAAGACTTTAAGGCTTTGGTGAGACCGCATCGGAAATATTATGTACAGTTTTATTTTCCATATTTAAGGAAGCTTATGCTTGCTTGGAGCAGGTGCAACTGAAGGTTGACCACATTGGTCCCTGGGATAATCAGGAGTTCTATGATGGAACATCGAGTAAATAAGGTCTATATTCTCCAGAGTTCAGAAGAATGAGTGAGTATCTCAACGAGACAAAGAAGATTCTGAAGGGACTGAGAGAAACTGAGAGTAAGTTTCCCTTAGTTGTGGTGTCTCAAGAAAGTGATAAGGAGCTATCATTTAGGACTGAGATGACATTTCTTCACTCAACATGTTGTGAATATTTGGAATGCTCGACCCAGACTATTGTGCATGCTCTATTGTTAAATATATTTAAGTAAATGATAGAGGGATTTTTAGTCTCTCTGGAAATGAAAGGATATGAGAATGAGCGGAAAGTAGAGTTCTGGATAACGATCGGTTATTAAATGGCAAAGCAGGCTCGCTGAACCTTACATTGGCTTCTAGTTCTTATATCTTCTTGTGGCTTTAGGTTGGGAGCGCCAGGTCTCTATCCCAGCAACACTGAAGGTCTGGTGATGCATGTCGAAATCAGGTTGGTGTGGAACTTCAAGGTAAACTTGGGAGATACTTTCATGTAACTGCTACCATTGCATTTCTAGGTGTTAGAAGACTTATTGAGAGGTTATGACTATGAAATCAAATTTCAGTGTTGATGGTGACATCATCTTAATAGAGGCAACCTTGAGGATAAAATTAACCTTTAGAACTAAAAGATTCTTGGAAATGATCTTCAACTATAAGTCATGCATATCTGCGAATGAATTGTCTTGATTCACCTTCAGAAATTCCCACAAAATTTCTTTGGCTTTTCATGGGATCATAAACCCTTCTCCAAATTTCAGGATTTTCTCTGGGCTCCTTGTTCTTTGATCATTTAGTATGAAAGCATTCTTCTCCAGACCAAGAGGTGGGAGTAAAGAAAGCATTAGCTGTGGTCTATAGTTCCTCTAAGTAGGAGTACAGGATATTGCTGTCAATGAAGCTGTCCCAAAGCCATTGCAGGTAACTGTCTGAAATGATCGTGTTGAAGGCCACAAAGACTGGGTATTTCTTTGGAAGATGAGCATCTGTGATGGTGAATAATTCATCACGAGGTTTTGTAGTTGGTGCTTAGAACCAGAACATCAGTATGTACAGAATTTATTTGATTTGTGAAACTACAATACAGAGCAGCTACTATTCCTATGAAAACGAGAGAAAAAACAAATACAGAGAAAAACAAGAATGTTAAAAATTAAAATATGCCCTATTTACATTTCTGGGAGGTGAAATGGTTCATGCAAACAGTTTACACATTTTGAAGCATGCAAAAGTCCACATTCTAAAAAGGTGAAAGGAATGAAAGCAAGTGTAAGCAGCTCACAAGTCTATTTATTAAACACTATGTCTTGCTAGTTTTGCAAATTTAAAAAAAATCCAATTAGCTATACATGAGAAGATCAAAACCCAGTGTGCTTGAGTGCATGTGTGTGGGGGAGCAGCTGATATGAAGCGGAACCTTTAATATTTAATCATATTTATTGATGGGTTATTAATTATCATGAGAGGCAATCTTAATTTTTCTCACAGCCAATCCAGGCCAACATGACAGTGTTCCATGTAGCACTGAGGTAACATGCAGGTCCAGATTCACTTATGTAAAGACTCCAGATTGGTTTCTCTTAAGGATAAAAGAATAAATTGAACAGCAATACCCTTGCCACATTTTTGAAGCAATACATGAAAGGCACATTGACTTTACAGACTGTTTTTCTCTTTATTAAATATTTTACAGTGGTTTTATGAGAATTTTAATTACAGAGGATAATTCTGTAGGGTAAAGCCTAATTATGAAAATTTTAGAAATGTTCAACTATCATTAATTTATTTGATAAAATTTAAAGAAGGCAGTTTGAACTGTTTCTGGGTTAGTATCTAAGTGAACCAGTTGTCCTATGCTTGCACATCCTGCAGTGACATGTATAGTGAATACAAATTAGGAGCTGAATCTCATATCTGTGTTGCAGTTCTCATTTTCTATTCGAATACTGTACTGAAATCTTAAGTCTCAAGGTGGATGAAAGGAAAGAACCTCTCTGAATATTAGCTAATGCCACATTTGCAAGTCTTGAGAAGATCAGTGTGCATAAGATCATTTCTTGCAAGCAATATGTGAATTGCTTTGTACTGTTCTACTGATGGAAACTATTCCTGGTCTGGGATTAAACTCTTTTCATCATAAAGCCCCATCTGGTCCAAGGTCCACGTCAGTCAAACCTTTCCCTTTAAACTTACTGCTTTGATTCTACACCAATTTATTCAACTGCATTTGTGTGACTCAATGAAAAGACAGCATCATTTAAACCAAAAGTATTTCCTTCATGTAATGGCCATAATTAAAAACAATGGTTATGAAGGAGTAAAAACAGGATAATATTTCTGATAGCGCTTCAAAGGCTGACAACTGTCAGTGACTTTGAAGATGCTAATCAGAAACGGAGCAAGAAGATTCCATTAAAGGCTGTGCCTAGAAAAGAACTCAGTTTATAATTAATTAAACCAACTCAGAGGCAACCTTGCGTCTGCAACTTATCAGGGTATGTATTTTCCTGTTTATTGCATACCACAGCAACACTGCAGGAGATAACATTTTGCAAATAGGCAACAAAGGAAGGCTTTACCATTATTTTACATAATTCTGTTTAACTAACTCTGACTGAGGGAAGGAACACATTGAAAATGCAGATTGTTTAATGTATGTTTTCGAGTCTTGAGAAGATCAGTGTACATTAGATCATTTCTAGCACTTCACAAATAAAAAGTACTGCAAAGGATTTTAGGAATAGTTTTCGTTGGTTAAAAATGTTTAAAGATCACCAAAAAAAAAAGCAGAATTTAAAAGAATTGAGGTATCATAAAATCAAAAGTGCGAAAGAGCTTTCAACTCCCACAGATGGTTTATTATACTAATTATATCTGCATCAGCGGGTATATGCAGGCTGCATGGCCTTGGGAAAGGTCGGTCCTGATAATGCTTTAGAAATTATATGGTGGAACCTTATAGCTCAATCAGCTCAGATTAGGATCAACTTGCTGCAATAATATTGCAAATTCCACAGGGGAAAAAAAACAAAATAAGCGCTAATTTAGTCCTTACAAAAAATGATGCTACAGAAAAATTCTCTTAATTATAGTGATAAGAAATGTATAATAAAAAATATAATACTACTGTATTGCACAGTATAAAAGTCAAATCACAAAGCCACATATTTTCCCTTGAAAATATAATGATGTAGAAATAAGAAGATAAAGAGCATCAATGCATTCTGGGATAGTAATAACTGCAGATGCTGGAGTCAGAGATAACACAGTGTGGAGCTGGAGGATCACAGCAGGCCAGACAGCATCAGAGGAGCAGGAAAGTTGGCGTTTCGGGTCAGGACTCTTCTTCAGACAAATGTCTGAAGAAGAGTCCCGACCCGAAACGTCAACTTTCCTGATCCTCTGATGCTGCCTGGCCTGCTGTGTTCCTCCAGCTCCACACTGTGTTATCATGCATTCTGGGCCAGGAGGTACCTATGCAAAAGGTATGGGTTATACTTGAACAGCATTATATCTAATGTCCCCTTGTGACGTTTCACCAGTATGGTTGAGAAGTGTTTAAATTAAACAGGCTTGGGCGTACAAAAATTGTAAGAGGAATAAGGTGGAAAAGGAGTGAGCATGTTGAATAGTACTAAAGAAGGAAGTAGTATTATAGTAAATACTTAGAAATATATAATACAATCAAGAGCAGTCACAATGTCTTCATGAAGGTGAAATTATGTCTGACAAGTTTACTAGAATTCTTTGAGGAAGTAACAAGTAGGATAGATAAAGGGGAAGTAGCAGATTTAACATATTTGGATTTTCAGAAGTTGGTTGATAAAGTGCCACACATTAGGTTACTTAACAAGAACTTGGTGTCGGAAACAGTATATTTGCACAGATAAAGGATTGGCTAATTAACAGAAAAGAAAGTTGGTATAAGTGGGGAATTTTTCAGAGTAGCAACCTGTAGGAGTGGAGTGCTACAAGCTTCAGTGTTGGGGCCACAATTATTTACAACATTGATGACTTGGATGAGGAAACTGAATGTACTATGTTTGCGGATAGCACAAAAATAGGTGAGAAGGCAAGTGGTAAACATGACATACAAAGTTTGCAGAGGAATACAGTCAGGTTTAGTGGGTGGGAAAAATATTGGCAGATGGAATTTAAAGTGGGCAAATGAGAGGTTATGCAGTTTGGCAGGAAGAACTGAGAAAGCTGAATATTTTTTAAATGGAGAAAGTTACAGAACCAAGGGATTTGGGAGTTCTTGTGCATGGATCACTGAAAGCTAGCATCCAAGTTCAGCAGATAAAAAGGAAGGCACATTGAATGTTGGCCTTTATTTCAAAAGAGAATGGAGTTTAAAAATAGGGAGATTTTGCTGAAACTAAACAAGGCTGTAATCAGTAGTTAGACCACAGCTGGAATACTGTGAACAATTTTGGTCCCTTATCTAAGGAAAGATTTACCGGCATTGGAAGCAGTTCATTGCAAGTTTACTAGGCTAGGCTGATACCGGGTATGGAAGGGCAGTCTAATGAGGAGAGTGTTTGTTTATTCATTAACGGGATGACAGCGTCGCTGGCTAGGCAGCATTTATTGCCCATCCCTAATTGCCCAAGGGGCAGTTAAGAGTCAACCACATTACTGTGGGTCAGTAGTCACAGGTAGGCCAGACCAGGTAAGGATGGCAGTTTCCTTCTCTAAAGGGCATTGAGTAGAATGGGCCTGTACTCATTGGAATTTAGAAGCATGAGAGGCAACCTTATTGGAACATATAAGATTCTTACGGGGCTTGACAGGGTAGATGTGGAAAGGTTATAGAGTCATAGAGATGTACAGCACAGAATCAGACTCTTCAGTCCAACTCAGCCATGCCGACCAGATATCCTAAATTTATCTAGTTCTATTTGGCCCATATCCCTCCAAACTCCTCCTATTTATACAGCCATCCAAATGCCTTATAAATGTTGTAATTGTACCAGCTACCACTACTTCCTCTGGCAGGTCATTCCATACATGCACCACCTTCTGCATGAACAAGTTGCCCCCCTTAGGTCCCTTTTTAAATCTTTCCCCTCTCACCTTAAACCTATGCCCTCTAGTTTTGGACTCCCCTACCCTGGGGTCAAGACCTTCTCTATTCATCCTATCCATGCCCCTCATGATTTCATAAACCTCTATAAGGTTACCCCTCAGCATCCAATGCTCCAGAGGAAAAAGCCCCTTGTGGGAAAGTCTAGGACCAAAGGACATAATCTCAGAATAAGGAGTCACACATTTAAGACAGAAACAAAGTGGAATTTCTTTTCTCAGACGATAGTGAGTCTGTGGAATTTTTTATTGCAGAGGACTGTCAAGACTGGGTCATTAAGTACACTCAAAGTTGAGATAGACTATTTTTAATCAGTAAGAGAACCAAGTGTCATAAGGAAAATGCAGAAGAGTAGAGCTGATAATCTTACTGAATGGCAGAGCAGACTCAAAGGGCTGACGGGCCTACTTATGCTCCTACGTCTATGGTCTTAAATATGAGAGCAGACTATGAAGATGTACACAGACTTGGATGATATGCATAGAAACATATAAAGTGCAGTGAATAAGTGTGGTGACCTGCAAGCACAAATAACTGTGTGAGAGTATGATGTAGAGGCAATAATCCAGAAACATGGATTAAAAATGGTGAGGAGCGGGAACTTAATATTCGAGGATACAAAGTTTTCAGAAAAGATAGCAAAGAAAAGAAAAAGGTGATGTGGCAATATTGGTTCAGGAAGACATTGTTGTGTTGGGAAAATAGGATGTCCTAAGGGAACAAGTGTGGAATCCTTGTGATCAGGGTTGAGAAGCATACAGGCTAATTACAGAGATAACACAGTGTGGAGCTAGAGGAACACAGCAGGCCAGGCAGCATCAGAGGAGCAGGAAAGTTGACATTTCAGTTCGGGATCCTTCTTCAGAAATCAACTTTCCTGCCCCTCATGCTGCCTGGCCTGTTGAATTCCTCCAGCTCCACACTGTGTTATCTCTGACTCCAGCATCGGCAGTTCTTACTATCTCTGAGGCTAATTATAGAGATGTGCAAGAACAATGGAGTAGTGATATTACAGGATTCTAAATATCTAAAATGTTCGACTGGAATAAAGGTAAGGATGGGAGGAATTTTTAAAAGGTGTTCAAGTGAACTTCCTTGACTATTACGTTCTTGATCTATTGGAAGCACATATATATTCAGGGATTTCCAGAATTGAAAAACCGGTACATTTGGACAATTCCTAGACTACAAAGGCTTTACCTTCTGACATTTTAGAAGGTGAATGTTAAAAGAACTGGAGATTGCTGTTTACAAAAGCCAAAAGACTTTGGGAGAAAAGGTTTTAAAAGAATGAAGAGATTATTTTATGAGCTTAATTTGCTAGACAAACATACCAGACTTTGAAAGGGACCAAGTACTCAAAGATGCCTACTGTTATGGCCCAGACCAGACACCCTCAAAATATTTTAAGGAGGTAGCCGAGACCCTAACTTTTTCTTATTTTAAAAGTGTTACGTTCCAGATGTGATCAACTGGTCAAACTACTGAGCGTGAAGCAAAACACAATTGATTTAATCACTATAGTTAAAATACAAACAAAAGAAAGAGGGGTTTATAATAACTTAATTCTTGGAATACTTAACAGAATTATAGATACAGCACATTTTACTAATTAATTGCTCCAATATAGTAACATCCTGTATACACACACCTTGGCAAAAAGGTAAATTCAGACACTGATTCTTACATGCTGTTCTCTAATCCAGGAGGAAAACCGAGAAGGTTCAGAGAGAATAGCAGCTAGGAATCATTCACTGAAACTTTCAACTCTTTTGAGATCCCAAAGGCTTCTACTGCTTAAAGCTAAAAAATACTAGAAAGACTGGTCTGTGAGAGCTGGCCACATCCATTGTTTCCATTGTTCCAACTTTAAAAAAAACTCAAGGCCTCACAGGTTGTTAACTTAAGTCATCTTAAATTCAGCTGCTCTGCCTTTCAACTTCTCTTCAAAAATAAAACCAGGACAAAATAATCTTTTAAAGTGACAGCATTGTCACATTTGCAACATCCTCTGGACTTTTGGTTTCTGCTTTGCCACAGTCTTGAGAATTGTTCAGTTGTGATGGGCATGCAAGCAAGCAATGCTATCTCTCTCTCTTTCTGCAACAATATAAACCTTATAGTCATAGAATTATATAGCATGTAATCAGGCCCTTTGGTCCAACTCGCCCACGTTGACCACATATCCTAAACTGATCTAGTGCCATTTGCTAGCATATTCATATATATTCCTCTAAATCCTTCCTATTTATGTACCCATCCATATGCCTTTTATATGTTGTAATTGTACCTGTCTCCACCACCTCCTCTGGCAGCTCATTCCCTCCATGCACCACCTTCTGCGTGAAAAAAAATTGCTCCTTAGGCTACTTTTAAAGTTTTCCCCTTCACCTTAAACCTATGCCCCCTAGCTTGATCTCCCCTACCCAAGGAAATAGACCTTGACAATTCACCCTATCCATGTCCCTCATGATTTTGTAAACAAGATCACCCCTCAGTCTCCAATGCTCTAGGGAAACTGCTCCAGCCTATTCAGCCTCTCCAAATAGCTCAAACCCTCCAAACCCAGCAACATCCTTGTAAATCTTTTCTAAACCCTTTCAAGTTTAACAATATCTTTCCTATAGCAGGGTGACCAGAATTGAACACAGCATTCTAAAAGTAACCTCATCGATGTCCTGTACAGCCACAACATGACATCCCAACTCCTATACTCAATGCTCTGAACAATGAAAGCAAACCTGTCAAACACCTTCTTCACCACTCTGTCTACCTGTGACTCCACTTTCAAGGAACTATGCACCTGCACCCCAGGTCTCTTTGTTCGGCAATACTCCCAAGGGCCGTACCATTAAATGTATAAGTCCTTTAACGAAAACCAGTTGAATAAATATCTCAGTTAAGTATTTCCTGAGAATTAGAGAAAGCTACAGTAATTGATATCTATCATCTCCTTATAAATGCTGAAAGCCGAGCTATTAACTCAATCATGACACCTATATCTAAATGGCTGGTTACTGAACTGAGGGTCTCCCATTGCTCTGTAGCCAACAGCAATGTGATCTCAGCTGAAAATCAAAGAAACTGTGAGAAAGTAAACTCATTTTATCCTTTTAGTTTGGTCTCTTGATCAAAAGGGTTTGCCCTACTTTTCCAGTTGTAATCACTCTGCAGATGAATGCTTGTGGTGTATTAGGATTAAAGGGGAATATAGTTAAATTTCGCACAATACCTTAGTTGATAACCAGTTATCCACATGTTGAAAGCATAAGTTTGTTTCTAATAAACAAGCTGTTTTTGAATTTACTGAAGAAAACCTGGTGCAAGTCTCTTTTGATTTAGATAGCAGCAATAAAATGAAGCAAACTAATTGTACTGGTGACAAAAAACAAGTCATTGAGACTTTTGAAACAGTTTATGGAGCAGTGGGACTTGATTTTCAGTGCACTCCTTCTGTCAAAAGTAGCAACAGATACAACTAAGAAGGAGGCATTGCTGGATTTGGTGCTGGGGAATGAGGTGGGCTAAGTGTGTGCAGGGGAATATTTGATCATTAGATCATAAAGTTTGGGTTAGTAATCTAGAACAGCAAGGAATAATCTAAAGCAAAACTCCTAAGTTGGAAGAGGACTAAACTCAATGGGATGAGAGGGGATATAACCAAAATAAAATGGGACCAAAGGCTGAAAGCAGAAACCATAAAGAAACAATGACTGCTCTTTAAGGACGAAGTTTTCATATAGAGGGTGAGGTAAATTTTAAAAAGAGGAGAAGGTAGAGGAACCAAAGTTCGTACTGTTTGGATGACAAAGGAGATAGAGAACATGATGAAATAAAAGTCACCATGGACAGAATCTTCCCAGGCCCACGTGCAAAATTTGGGAGAGTTGTGTGAGATATCAAGAGAGGTCTTTTGTGACTTTGAGACTGACAAATCGCATTTTCCAACCGAGTCTTCGACGCTGAGACAAGGTTCTCTCTTGTGAGTGGTGAGAGGCCTATTAATAGTCACTATCACTTAGTATCTCCATCTTTATGACCTAATCTCACCTCAAATAATATGGATAGAAACTATACACCGAGAATAACCAACATTAAAGTCTGAGTAGGTATCTGGCGACTCCAGGTCGCTGCTTAATCCTCGGGGCCAATATCTCAGGGATGACATGTGCAGTGACAGCAGTATCCATTGACATGTATCAGTCTCACTGCACCATCATTGCCTCTAATCCACTTACAGTATGCTTTTGCACTTTAGTTCTAAACTTTGGAGCGCACAAGCACCTATCATTGCAATATTGCAATATAGGGACAGGCAGCCAGCTCACAGACTGGACAAGGCTGCATCTTGCTGCTCGCTCACTCACTCTCTTAGGGCAGATCCACTTTCTATCTACCTGGATATTCACAGTATCCCTGCCTTGTCTTTACTTTTTGCAATTTGTCCCCTCTGCCAGACTTAATGATTCACAGTAATTCCTTGCCTTGCTGTTAAGTGCAATCAGAAAGCCAGGCAGCATGTCATGGTAATGAGCAGTCATCAAGGGGACAGACAGTTTGCTCTTCAGCACCATTCTATCTCAGTACCACACCTACGCCAGCAGCCTACATGGCAAACACACGGCATGTGCCTCAATCAAATGGTCATGTCTAAGCTGAAGGAAAGCAGTCCTCAGTCAAGTCCAGGATGGCTGCTGTCAGTGAAAGGCTTCGTCTGCTAGCAATCGAGGAGTGTAAGTATGGTCAGTTGGCCACTCAGCACAGTCATGGTCTCTTGGCTCTTTCTGTCCTACCGTGGGCCCTTTTATCCTGGAATGAAACAAAGGAACAGATTGAGCGAGATGAAAGTGAGTGGCACAGCTATTCGTGTTTCTGCATTTGAGTGGAAAGGTGGTGAGTGAGTAGGAGGCACTGAGGCTATGCAGGGTTACTGGTGTGGGAAATTGAGTAGGTGAGAGTGAGTGACAGAAGAGTATGCCTGTATAGTTGAGTATGCTGGAGCTTGAGCCTTGGTAGGAGATGGGTGCAGTAGCAGAAATAAAGTGAGTGTACGGTAACGGGACAATTGGCACTAATCCTGGCAGAAATGAGAAGATCTTAATGAAAGACAGAGGGGTCCATAAATCTTTAATAGTGGCAGGATATGTTGAGAGAGTTGTTTGCAAAGTATATGGGCTCTTGGACTTCATAAATAGAGGCACTAAGTAAAAAAGCAGGGAACTAATGCTAAACATTTATAAAGCAGTATTTAGGCCAGAAAATGTTGCATCCAGACTGGCCAGCATGCTATCAGAAGGATGCAAGGGTCTTTGAGAAGGTGTAAAGGAAAGCTATCAGAATGGTCCAAGTGTTGATGGATTTTAGCTACGAGATTAGATTCTAGAAACAGGGACTCTTCACCTTGGTACAAATATGGTTACGGGTATATCAGATGGAGGTGTACAAGATTATGACAATGTATGTGCATGTGTCTGTGCGTGTGCGTCTGTGTGTGTGTGTGTGTGTGTGTGTGTGTGTGTGTGTGCGTGTTTTCGCACATGCTGCAGAGGCGCAGCAGATAAAAATTTTGCTCATCTGGAGACTAGACAGCCACCTTAACACATCCTTGCAAGGCAGATGCATTGGGTCGACCAAATATGGGTGCTGGTGTAATTGTACATGTGTATAGCCTGGTGTGTGGAAACATATATTTTTACAGTGTCCTGTAATGACCTGGAACTTGGTCTTTGAAGATGAGCAAAGAAGAGACAATCAATAGTATGAAAGAAAATTGTTCAACCTTAAGGGAAATAAACTTGCATTGCTCCAGGAATAGAGTAGGGGAAGGGGACTGACTGGATTGTGCTGCAGAGTGTTGACATGAACTTGATGGGCCTAATGCCCTTCTTTCATGATATTATGACACTCTACGTTAAAAGTAAAAACATCCTGGACTGTGACATAGTTAATTCCAGCTCTGTGACTACAACTCACTTAGGATTTCTTTGGTAATTAATGATCCAGTTAGCCATACCAGAATAAATATTCATCTGTTCAAACTGCTGTTTATAAATTGTTAGAAATCAAATCATCTTATTATGATACTTAACACTAAAATATCTGGGAAAAAAACAATACATCATACTTTGAAACTCCATTTACCAGCTTTGTCAATTTACAATCTCACAAGCACTATAGTGCATGGCTTACACTCATTACATATGATGGTGCCCACATTTTCACTTTTCTGATGCATCTTCAAATCATACTGAATAACTTCACTGGCAATTTAGAAATTGTTATTTTTATAATTGCTTTTCCTTCCAGTCTAATGCGTCATTAGACATGGTTTTCTATTTGATACAATTGGAGAAGATATTTATATTCAACGGAAAAACACTCAATTGTCATAACACACTTATAAATATGCCCTAGAGAAATCTCAAAATTCTTTATGGAACACGATGAGGTTCGATTATAGAGAATATATAATCCAAGAAATTAAAATTCACAACTCACAGTTGTCATAGTAACAACCATGTTACAACTATTCCACTAGGCAAAATTAATCTTTATTACATCTCCCCTCTTACTGCACTCTGATTACCTTCCAATAGCAAGTCACTTCTTTATGTACATAGATTTAACCACTTTCTTAGTTTTATTAACACTGAACTGTATGACCGCCTTTTCTGCAGTCCCGTGTGTGTGATTCTCCACAACATTTTTGAGAATAGCTTATGCCAATTACTGAGATATTCAGCGGTTGAGCTATCAAATTACTCGTAGCAAGCATCTGGCCCATAATGAAAGTCTGGGAATAAAGAACCCATGGAAGCAAGAAACAGAATCTGTGGTCAAGCGATGTAGAGCAGACTCAAATACTTTGTTCGTGGCTGAGGTGCTGCTGTATGTATCAACAAGGGTTTGTTTTCTTGTTTGACAGTCATGGTACCAATCTCTGAGGAATGCGGTACAACATTTCTGGCGAAAGCAGTCAGCCAGGGTGAACAATATGCATGGTACCCTGAACAGATATAGAATAAAGTAGCGTATTGTAAGGAGTACAGTAAGAGAAACTAGCCAAGGGTTGAATTTTTCAAGGAAGACACACTAAATATGTATATTGTTGCATGTTGGCCTGCCAAAGCATTCTACCTTTACTGTAAGCCCATGCCAGGCTCTCCCATATTCTTTCAGCTCTTTCTTCACTTTCATGTCTGCAGAACTTCCATCAGCAGATATATTCAAGTCACAACCTCCATACTTAAATTGTTTACATTTTTCAAGAATTCACATGTACAATCACTGTAATCTATTAGTTATTTACTGCCACTCAGGATGCATACTAGAATGACTCTTGGCGTTGTTGAGGCAGTGACAGCTGCGGAGCCAGGGATTCCTGATTGCACTAGGCCCACAGTGGGGACTCCTGGCTATCAGTGAGGTGGCAGCTGCAACTCCTGGTTGTGCTAAGCCCGGACCTGGAGACTCCTGGTTATCGGCGAGGCGGCGATGGCAGCGAAGCCAGGGGCCCCTGTTTGCAGGAAAAGTATGGGTCTGTTATTACACCCGGCGATGAAGAGATGGTGCCCAAAGAGTGGCGACTCCAATGTTTGTGTGTGCGGTGCAGGCAGCAGCAAGGTGGTGGAGGGGATGTCATTGGAGGGGGTTTCATTGGTGAGCCAGCTCAGGGCTCAGGACTCATGGTGGAGGCAGCAGAACAAAGATGGACTCTCTTTCAGTTATATCTTTTTATTCTTTCTATTCTTCAACTATTCAAACTGGCACTGGATCTTGGCAAAATTGAAGCTTTTCACTGTATTTTACTGTATCATTTATTGTAAAATACAAGTGACAATTAATCATTCAAATTCAAATATATCACCATCAATGAAGTCTCTACTTGGAGAACTTCAGCGGGATGATGACATTGACAGCCACCTTATGCTGTTAATGTTCTTCAACTGGAAAGCAAATTAAAATGTTGACTAACCTGACCTATGACATTGGTTTGATATAAAAATGGAGAGCATGTCAGTGATATTGCATACCATTTCTGATCCAGTCTCAAGAGGTCGAAGCAAATGGGCTGAGGAGAAAGGTGTTTTTTATTTAGAGATATTACGTAAATGATGTTCTTTTTATTTAGTTTGGTGCCCTTGCAGCAGATTAAAGTTTTATTGATCTAGAAGCTATACAACTGGTTTAATACATCCTTGCTAGGCGGATGCATTGGGTCCTCCAAATATGGTTGCTGGTAAAATTGCACATGTGTACAGACTGGCAATTGCACCTACTAACTTTCTTGACATGCTTTCTGTCATTCTTTGATATAATATATTCTGAAGCTTCAAAATCAACCCATCAGCGAACAAACAGCTATCTCCATATGTGGTTTTGAACTGCTTTGCGCTTAGTTTAACATGGTATTGAGAGTGGCTGTGAAGACTTTACCAAATCTCACTTCAGCTATGCGAGGAGATGTGTAAATGTTAGTGGGCAAAATAACTTCAATAATATGTCATTATTGTACAAGTGGAACATTAAACACATTTCAAGAACCCTCCTCAACTTTTTGTATCACGCTTCAGAGCAAAGTATAATGAAACATAGGAGCTTTCCAGGGAGACAACATACCTGAGCCACACTATCTGCATCCTCTTAATTGACACAGTAGTATAGTCAACCAGTCAAGCGGCCAGGGAGAAAAGAGAAACATAGTTGTAATCGGGGATAGTATAGTCAGAGGAATAGACACTATTCTTAGTGGCTGGGATGGAGAGTTCTAAAGGTTGTGTTGCCTGCCTGATGGCCGGGTTCAGGATATTTCATCTGTGCTGCTGAGGAACTTGGAGTATGACAGGAAAGATCCAATTGGAGCTAAATTAAAAAGCAGAACCAAGAAGGTAATAATCTCTGGATCTATGAGGAATAAATAAATTGCAGAGGAACTGAATAAGTACTTTACATAAGTACCTTGTTCATTGTGCAACAATTATTAATCCAATCCTAATCAATCTCTACAGATGGAAAAGAAATAATTTAAACTACTGGATCTTATTTTTGTATGAGGTAGATTCTTTCAGAAATTTAAAACATTACAAATCTTATTTGATTTTTCCTTTGTCTCTTTTTCTATATTTCTTCTTTTTTAATCCATCTGTTCCTTCTCTTTCTCTACCTTATTCAAGTCACGTCATTCACTGAAATACACCTTATATTGTAATACACCTTTGTGTTCTTTTTTTCACTGCTTTCATTGGGGAAAAATGTATGGGTGAGGAGGGTGGCTTTCTCCCCAACTCCCAGCTGAAGAAAAGTTTATTGGAAGCCAACAAGTATATTGGGAGCTCACCCTAGACCTGTGGCACTGGAGGCAGCCTACACTCCCTAAATGAAGGATCTCCTGCTGAGTGGCAGGCCTCTACAGATGGCATTGCTAGTATTGCTGGAAGAAGAGCATGGCAGCTACAGGAAAGTAATTCTTGGCCTTTTATATTGGATATGGATCCTACAGTCCAGAGAACAGAGGGGGAAAGGTGTTAGGAGTGTAAGAAGAGGAGCCAGGTGGCAGCCAGGTTTTGTCAAGCAGGTAATGTGGAGGGAGCAGTGGAGTGGTATCTTGGCATGGGGAATGCCCTCATTGCACATGGGGCACTTTAATCCCTTTCTTCCTGTCTTTCTTCATGGAGGCACTGAAAAATGGGCTGCCCATTGTCTTGAGTGTTACACCTGCATTTTGGTGTGGGCAGCATAATATCAGGGTTAATTGATGTGTCATTATTTATTTACCTATGCATGTGTGCATGTGTGCGTGTTCTGTGTGGTGGTGGAGGTGGCCGGTGATAGATATCTTGCTCATTGGTTAAGAGGACAGGCTGTTGGACCTATTGTTGACTGAAGTCCCAACTGCACAGCAGCCCTTACCAAGCCACTACTAGCTTGCACTTCCAGAAACACACAGACCAAAAGTATTTTGAGCTGAAGGTTGCAGATATATATTGTGAAGTTTCACTCTAGCAACATTGAGACCTACATTTGTGAACTGGGTAGGGAGGATACCATAAGGCACAGGGGAGAGTTGAAATTCCAGCAAGATGAACTCATGCTTCATGCTCTATGCTCTGAAGACAATAGTATCAGAGGATGGATTTACAGTTTACTTTATTATCAGACAGGTCTCCTTGAGTTGCTGCAACGTAACTTGATGGTGTTTTGAATCAAAAGACTCAAAATGCTAATTCCTGTTTCTCTCACCACAGAGGGTGCCAGCCCTGCTGAGTATAACCAAAATTTTCTGTTTTTTACTTCAGATTTCCAGCACCCATCATATTTAGCTTTTGTACTACAAGACGATCTGTTGTTCTAATATTTCATCCTTACATTGGGACATTTCCTGCTGATAGCACTTTGCTGATAAAAGAACTAAAAGATTACAAAGATATTGAAATCTTACAATATCTTACAAAAAAAACAGAATTAACAGTGATAAAATTGGTACTCCTAGAAATGAGCTAAACTACTGCAGCTCAATTGTTACCTAACTGATGGTATAATCCTTCAAACTCAAAGGGGATGAACATTGTTGAAAGGAGAATTACATGCATTGATGACTGCTACAATGATATAAAAAGGCGATAATTCCTCGATGGTTCACAGACAAAATCAGCCTGTCTAGGATCAACATCCTGCTGTATTTCATATTCTCCATTCTCCTTCAAGAGAGCTACATGCTGGTGCATGGGATATTTGACATGGCCACATGCTGTTGCTTGGTAGCACATATCATCAGCTAATAGGTTGTCTCTGTTTTTGACATTGATAATTACCTGGTTTGAAGTTATGCCAGGCATCTCCTTGTATTGTTCATGCTGCTCACCTTGCAGCTACTTGTCCTGTTTCAGTTCATTAACTACAAACCCTTGACGATATTGAGTATTATGCTTTAGTTTGGAAATTGTGATCTATTTCAAGCATGAAGTACATGCTCTTCATTCTCATGTCAGAAGGCCTACTGGAAAAAGGAACATTAATTGCAATTTATTTTATCAAGAGTACTTCCAAATCATGAAACTCTCAAACAAAATTTGGTCTGGATTTAGAAGTATTCAAACTGTCCATTCCTCCCCTCCTTGTTGCACTCTGAAGTCAGGATTGCGTGCTCAATAATGAAGATATGCTACATTAAATCTCAGATTCACTTTTATATACTAAAAAACACTGAATAATGAACTAGCAAGGGTACCACTATCAAAGTAAAACGAATTTAAAATTCCCTGACAACATGCAAATCCTTTGATTAAAGATACTAACCTACATCTGTTCTGACAGCTTGCATGGCACGAGCACCCTAACATGGAATAAGCCTTGGTGGACAAATAAATACTTTTTTATAGTCTTAGTGCAATCAACAAGTTCAAATTAGATTGTTTGAGGTGCAATAATTAACACATATACCAAACTTACATAACTGAAGACAAAATCAAATACTGATAATGTTAATCTTCAAACAACCACTTTTAACCTGTCCAAGAAAATACTTCGTTCCTCCCAATCCAACCTTCCAATTATTTTTTGTTTCACTTCTCAGATCAGCAAAAACATTATCAAATCCTTCTTAAACAAATCTAACATGACACCATCAAGCTTTTCTTCAACAAAGCTCAATGGTAATCAAATACATTTATCCTTCATCTGGTTATATTTCAATATTTAATTTGGGGATGATCAAACATATCTTACTGAAGATACTAGAACTTGAAAATGATTCTTCTACACCAGTTGACAGCTGGGGCAAATAGAAGGAGCTTGAGAAGATGCAAACCATGATATTTTAACAGACATGTTTACTTGAATTAAACATTTTATCTCAATGCACTGTTTTAATAGGATAATATAAAATCACATTATTTGATGGACAGCTGGTCGGTCTTGAAATAATAATACTCAAAGCCAAATGGCAAATGTCTTTTTAAGACATCTACGAGAATCAGTGCATTCATTCTATATGCGCCTAACTCATTTCTTACAAAGAGATGGGAATGAGATAGAGTCTCAGGGAAAAATGGCCATCAGAGCATAGGCAAAATGAAATAGTGCATCGTCACGCCAGAATTTACTAAATTGTTCAAGTTACTCATTTGTGACTTCAGGAGAGTGTGATTGAAATGAAATATCTTTGGCTTGTGCTGTGATCCCTTATAAAATTGCTTCTCCATCAAAAATCAAGTTTGTTTCATGCTCCTCATAATATAATTCATTCATATACGCAGTTGATACTATTCTTGTATAAATATTCTGTAAATCTATTACTGTCTCCAACATTCTGTCTATGTTTGCATGCCCACTGTTTAAGAAGTTGGGATTTATTGGAGTTTCAGCTTTTTTAAGATGGTCTATCAATAAATGGTGAAAATCAGTGGCTCCAACTAAACATAATAAGAAAACTTACATGGCCTGGTAAAATGATTTGACAAGCTTCAATTATGTAAATAAAAACAGCTGTTGAAAAAATTCTATTTGTGAGTGCTATAGTTTAAAAGTAATAGAGTGATTCTTAGTGTAGACTTCTGTCCATAAGTGCTTAAAAAAAATCTTCAGGTATTTGTAGAAGCCAACAGAAGTCATCTTACTTTGGGAAATTGGGTACAGAACCTGGCATCTTTCAAAAGCTTCAAATCACTCTGTCCATGCAAAGCAGACACTTAGCCCTATGGACCTACCCTTGCAGGCACATTGGGTTTAATACTCCTTTTGTTGGAAATGATTTCATATTAATGCTCAACAACCGTGGATCCCTGAAGTTATGATCCATTTTTTTTCATAATAAAATGATTTTAAAAAATATTAAGATAATTCACTGTGTAGTGCCGATGCCTTCAAGTGGAATGAATGGACAACATGTTGACAGCACCAACTCATTATGGACAAACTGGTTGAAAAAGACCCTCCCATCCATATTTTCGGGTGTTGAATAATTTAAATCTATTGCTGAGGCATGGAATTGAATGTGCAAGGAAACAGTAAAACTTTTAGGTTGCTTCCAATGTATTCATTTGTCCTTCTTTGAATCAGTATTCTTCAAGCAAATGTCCTTCAGGTATCAATGGAAAAATTTTAATATCATTGGAGGCTATTTTTGTGCTAGTTTTACTGTACTTGCCAGAGATGCAGACATCGAGCAAAATATCACCGCATTCTCTTAATCTTTCTGCAGTGGTTTCATGCAGGCCTCTTTCCTTCCTGCTGATAGAGTTAGGTTTACAGCTCAAAAACACAACGCATCTGAAAGTTTTTTTTTTATAAAAACGTTCAGAACCAATCTAAATCATTTTCCATGCTGACAATGCACATTTCATCCGTAAGTTTGATGATTCAAATGTGTCCACAGTTGGGGGTTATTCTGTCAAATGGCTTCCAACAGTGACTGTTAAGTTCAAGGATTGGGGGAGAAAAAGGCAACAAAAAAAAAACTCTAGGGGAGAGCAATATGCCTAAACCGCACAAATTCAAGAACACTCCACTGTCAGGATATCCAGTAGTGCAAAAATGAGGGATTTGTGGGAGAAGGTTTGGGGAGGGCAGGGGGTTGAAATGTGGCTGATGGGAATAAAAATGATGTGTGGCTTCCCACAGAGCAAAATAAAAATAAATGATAAAACGTGAACATTCAACTTACGCGTATGACAAAGACCGAGTATGATTCCCAGTTTACGGAAGAAATCCAAAATAATGGAACCGTGACTCCACGTGAAAGTGAAAGGCCAAATTCTGTCGCATCAGGGGACATTTTAAAGCTGGCAACCTGCAGTTCCTGCAGATTAAGCTTATTTATCCCTATTCGGCATTAGAAGACTCATACGCGAAGGACTGCACGCCCCCATTAAATCGGCGATCAAGCTTACAACTCCAACATTCCCAAAAGCGAATTGCAAATACTGAAAGGAAGATTTTTCTTTTATTTAGCAAAATAAACAAAAAAAATGATGTCAGCCATTTTCACCTGCGAGTCTCGCCTCCTCCATTCCTGAGACTGGTTTTCATGCTCCACTATGGCGGCACGCAGCTGTTTCTCTAAGTTATCAATCTCGCGTTCGTGCTCTTGGACCAGGCTGTCTTTTTCCGTGTTGTGCTGCTGGAATAGGTGCGTCTTCTCCTGCTCATGCTCCAGCTTCAATTCTACTATCTGATTGGATAAGGAAGAGTACTGTTCATCAATACCACATCACTATTACCATGACAACAATTCTTCTACTGCATTTTTCCTCTAATTCTTTGTAAATTGATCAATTTGTCAAAGGTATTCCTTTCTTTTTGTATCCCAATAGAATGCAAAATAGAATTTGTGTCATCGTGCCAACACCCCTCTGCAGGTGTTAAAGCACTCCATTGAATTTGCTCTTTATATACCTGCTCACTTGTATCCACCCCTCCCACACCATTTTTGGAAACTGATCATTTTTTCCAGTTCTTTCCACAATGAGCAGAAAAGGAATAAATCGATCAACAACTTTTATAAACACCAGGCTACATTTATAATATTTGCCTGTTACAGAAATAACTGGCCCAAAATTATATTTCTATAAAGTTGTAAAACCTAATCCTTATTTGAACCGTTAAATGCCGATTTCTGCAGCTATTCAAATTAAAAATGAGGTTTCAATGAAAACACGCACAAAAGGTTTTTTTCTTTTTAAATCTTTACAGAATAGAATTTGGATTTTATTTTTGTGGAAAAATCAGCAGGTTACAATTCTACTGTTCAATTTCCACACAGACAAAAATAAACCAATTTACAGTCGGTTTTACATGAAAGCCGGAGCATTATCTCGCTGTCAGCTACGTGATTCTGAAATAAACAGACTTACGTGTTCAGCAGGACGCCTGCTGTGCTGGTAGCTTGCTATGATTACACATAAAGCAGTCTATTCCCCAATATTCTGTTCTCAGTCCCTACCAAGCTGGATACTGTGACCTTGGCCAATCCTCAGCTCTTCTCACTAGGTTTGAATGGTAGTATGAAACCGAGGCCTACTTTCTACTGCTTTGATACTAATCCGCCCAGACTGTGCACAATGGCACCCTACCTGGCCTTCTGACTATAGGCAGCCAGGCTGGCTTTGAAGCAGGTGATGAATAGGGGCCTGCAGGATGCCAGATTTCCAGCAAATGCCAGGCCACACAGCTGCTAGGAACAGTCACTTACATTTTTCTTCAGTTTTGGTTGATTTTCATCGAGATGTCGTTCGGACCAAAAGATATAAGCTCATTTTAAGCACAGACATTCTCTTGTCTAACAGCTGATGGCTAGATCACTCTCAAATGCTTCTACATGCGCAGGGCATTCTAAGAGTACTTAACCCTTAGGCAACTTTCAAACTGAAACCAATTAATAAATTCGACCCCAAGGGACGTCTCGATTCGAACTTTTTTTTAACAGATTTCACTATAGACACATTCAATCTTGAACGTGGTAATGCTGTCCCTCCCGTCCCTCCACATGCAAACAATAAAGCCAAGGTTTTGCAGTTTACAACGACTTTGCTAATGTATCAGTATATTGCAAACCCGCATTGTGGAGCACTGTTCTAATATTCATCAGTTTTGATTCCACTGCCCTGTACTGAACTGAATCAACGCTGCTTACGTTCATGACGCAGCCCTACATATTTCAATTATTTATTATTTCAAAGAGAAAGATGTTTAAAAAAATTGAAGAGGGATTAGGCATGTCGTGGAAGACAAAAAGAAAAGCAATGGCAGGCAACATTTTGAGGTTAAGAGTTTTGTGCTCATCAGTGAAGGGAAGCATGAGCTTGTAATTTAAAGCAAAATTGATGTCCAGTTTAAAAGAAAACAGGTGCACTGAAAGGGTAATAATTGTTACTGCTAATTAACAAGTACAGGTGCTTTATTTCAATTTTATATCCTGCAGTGCAAGGCTACATCTTTTTCCTTCTTCAGTCTCTCCACCCTGCCAAAAAAAGGTTAATCAGTGATTCCTGGGGCATCGTCTTCAGACATCATGATGTAAAACGTCAATTTTCATAGCAGATGCTTTTTTCTGCTAGCTTGGTCAATAATGTTTGGAAGGTGGGTTCATTCTATGTGAATCAATATAATGATTAGTCTCAGCATGAGTAATGTTTTGCATGTGTTTACGATAATGTATGCACCTTACCGTCATTCTTTCTTTCATTCTTGTTCAGTCATCTTCCTTATAAAGCAAATAGATTTTTGCTCTTTTTGTCGCTTAAGTCTATAAAGCAGTGTTATTGGTCACTCAGTGCAACGCACTGTACACATTAATGTGAAATGGTTTAGTTTCTAAGGACCCTGATGTGCACTAACGAGTGCAGAGTAATGATAATGTGGGAGAATCAAAATCATTATTGTTTTTCACTGAATCCCCAGTGACCAGAATTATTCTAAGCATTTCCTGAGAAGACAGAGAATCTTTGTTTCCATAAAAGTAGAAAAGAATGTGATTATATGTACCTGTTGTTCATATCGTTGTTTGAGTTCCTCCAACTGCCAAGAGAATTCTTTTGATTGCTTCTCTCGGACAGATTTTGATCTACTTAGATCTGCCTCAACCTTCTCCATCTATAGAATGCAAAAGACAGAATTTTTGATTTGACACTGTAGTCATAGAGACAAAAATCTATAACTACTTCACTACACCAAATACAGCTTTAAACAAAATGTGTCCAGGCAGGGAGTAAACCTTGACGATGTTGCAGCCACTGTTTTTGCTTTCTATTTGAATAAAACCAAGAAATATCTTGATTACCCGTTTTATGAAAATACCAGGAACAGTTAAAAAAAATCAATTTTGTAAAGAAAGAGTTTTAAAAATTATGATGACAAAGTAAATCAATCAAAACAGGATCAGAAACGAACTTCAAATGCATTTGCTATTTTCCTTTGCGTAAAGGCCTCCTCGAGTTACAGATTCTGTCCCTGAGGCATCAGCAGACTGCTCTAAGGAATGTGAATTATATAGAGAAAACTGGAACCATCAAAACAGCAGGTTAACCCATTGTGCAGTTG
>NC_063354.1:4731822-4732477 GCF_021869965.1 Rhincodon typus | reverse complement strand
CTTCCTTAGCAATTATATAGTTAGGTAAGAATATTGCAGAATGACTTTCTGACTGCTTTTAAATAAAGGCTTCATACCTGTGACCAAAATCCCTCTGCCTCTGTTTTAATATTCATCATCCAAAAACAATAATATTATACACCTTTCATTACAATAAAAATTTGCCAAATTGCCTGACGTATATTTATTTCTTTTGTCTTCTTCTTTTGTGAAAAGTGCAGCTGGCTAGCATGGTAATCACACTACAAAAATAAAACTTATGGCCTGTCAAGAGATAGTAGGAACTGCAGATGCTGGAGAATCCGAGACAACAAGGTGCAGGGCTGGATGAACACAGCAGGCCAAGCAGCATCATAGGAGCAGAGAGGATGACGTTTCGGGCCTAGACCCTTCATCAGAAAAGGGGGAGGGGAAGGGGGTTCCAAAATAAATAGGGAGAGAGTGGGAGGCGGATAGAAGATGGATAGAGGAGAGGATAGGTGGAGAGGAAACAAACAGGTCGAAGAGGCGGGGATGGGGCCAGTAAAGGTGAGTGTAGGTAGGGAGTTAGGAAGGGGATAGGTCAGTCCAGGGAGGATGGACAGGTCAAGGGGGTGGGATGAGGTTGGTCGGTAGGAGATGGAGGTGCGGCTTGAGGTGGGAGGAGGGGATAGGT
>NC_063354.1:4695708-4731422 GCF_021869965.1 Rhincodon typus | reverse complement strand
AGTGGCATCGTTGTGGCACTGCAGGAGGCCCAGGATGGACATGTCGTCTGAGGAATGGGAGGGGGAGTTGAAATGGTTCGCGACTGGGAGGTGCAGTTGTTTATTGCGAACTGAGCGTAGGTGTTCTGCAAGCCTCCGCTTGGTTTCCCCGATGTAGAGGAAGCCACACCGGGTTCTCTTGTTATGGTCTGTCAAGCCAGGTTTCACTTTAGAACCTGGCTCATCCAGAATAACCCAAAGCTGGGATAGTAACAAAAACTTCGATATAATATGATAAAAGTAATCACCTGCATGGACAGTATTGTCAGGTAGCAGCTGATCATCAAAATAATTTATGTATGTAATATCCAGCTCTTTGGTTATGGCCAAATAAAGATCTCCTTTATTGAAACGGACGTTTCAAAGGTGGGACTATTGTTCAGAATTTTACAGATACAACGACGGTATTTTTGATATGCTAATGCATGTAACACCTACATAACTTGAAGACGGCTTACTTTCTTGTCAAGAAGCATTTTGGACAATCTGTAAAGAAAGCTATTCAAAGGAATTCAACAATAATTGAACTGATGTTTATAATTAATGCTGTTTGAACTAACTTCAACAACCATTTATTTCTGTGAATTATTCTACCTAGAAATAAGCATGTTTGCTGCTTTAATCTGTTACACAAGTGTTCAGCATGGCTAATACAACAAAAAATTTACATTTATATTGTGTCTTTGATGTAGTAAAATGCTCCAAGGCACTTCGCAGAAGAAGATTGGACAAAATTAGACACTAAACCCAAGAGTATTAGGAGAAGCTAAAAACTTTGTTAAATAGAAGCATTTTAAGGAGCATCTAAAGGAAGAGCAGGGCTGAGATGTTTAGGGAGAGAATTCCAGAACTTAAGGCAGTTTAGGCACAGTCACTGTACGTGATCCAGGAGTAAAGGAATGCAGATATTTGAAAAGACTTTGGATGAGAGGATTAATTGTCTGGTTAAAATGATGTGGGCATTACATAAATCTCTGGGACTAAATGGGCACATTGGCCTAGGTTGTTTTGCATACATGGTCTTGTTTCAGTTCACAGAAAGTTTAAACAATCCTGTGGGATCTGGCTTTTGTATTGAGTATGAGAAAAAGTATTGTGTCTGGAAAGGCCTAAATAATAACCTATTATTGACTTACAGAGAAGGGTTTGCAGCCGATTCCTCTGCATTTGGTCATTAAACAGATGTTTGTTAATTGCAGATATACTATTTCCCTACATGATAAAAGGCTCATGTTTGAACCTGTACTGGCTCATCTTCCATATCTTTTGCTGTTGAGAGTCTCCACCATTTGCTACCAGCAGATGTGTCCTGTTGTTTGCAGTATTTGATTGTTTTGGTGGAACTAGCAGTTTATACCTGTCATTTTCGAAAATCTGTTTGTTTCTGTTCCTTTGTTGATGATCCCAAGACTTCTACCACTGCTGGTTGTCAACCAGTCACAAAGCTTGTAATTTTCTCTCAATATGGGGTAGGTACCAGAGAACGGAAAATGACCAATGTGGCAACCTTATTCAAGAGAAGGTATATGGACATTCCTAGTAACTACTGGCTGGTCAGTTTAACGTCAGTGGTCTGTACAAATTTGGAAACATCGTTAGGGAATAGATTAAGAGACACTTGGAGAGGTCTGAATTAATTAAGGAGAACCAGTGCAAATTTGTAAAAGACAGGTCATGCTTGTGTATTCTAATTAATTATTTTTTATGAAGTAACATGGAAGGATGATGGCAGGAATGCAGTGTCTATATGGGTTCTATATTGTCTATATGGATTTTAGGAAAGTATTTAACAAAGTACTACTTAAAAGGCTAGTTAACAAAATTGATGCTCATGAAATAGAAAAATCAGTATCAGCCTGGATAAATGATAATTTTCTAGGTTGAAGGATAGTAAACAGCAGTAGTCAGTGCAAGGATGACATTTTTAAATGTAAAAATGACTTTGATATTGGAATAAAAAGTAAAATTTCAAAATTTGCTAATGATGCCAACGTTGGAGGTGCAACAAACACTGAGGCTGACATTGATTGGCTGCAACAGGACAACAGGATAGCACAGTGGACAGGCAAGTGGCAGATACAATTTAATACAAATAAGTGTGAGGTGATGCATTTTGGCAGAAGGATTATGGAGACATATTATATTTTTAATGGCTCAGTTTTGAACAGTGTGTGGAGATGGAGGGTCCTGGAAGTTAATGTGCATAGATCTTAGAAGGTGGCAGGATATATTGAGAGAGTAGTAAGCAAAACGCATGGAATCTTCAGCTTCATAAATAGAGTTATTAAGTACAAGAGCAGGGAATTATGATAAAACTTAATAAAGGATTAGTTATGCCACAACTACAGTATTGCAACCAGTTATGGTCGCCACACTTCGATAAGGATCTGAAGGTGCTTGAGAGGGTGCAGAAATGTTTTTCCACAGTTGTTTCAGTACAGAGTGAATTCAGCTACAAGTTGAAGTTGATGAATCTGGGTTTGTTCTCCTTGGAGCAAAGGAGGTTGAGGGGAGATCTGACAGGTGTGCAAGATTATGACTGGTTTGCATTAGGCAGACAGAGAAAAGAAGTTAATATTACCTGATGGTACAAGGACTAGGAGACACAGATTAAAGGTTTTGGACAAGAGTCACAGGGAGATGTGATAGAAGCAGCAATGAAAAATGATTTTGAAAAGAAATTTGATAATCGCTTGAAGGAATTAATTTGCAAGGCATAAGTATCGATCAGAGGAATGAGACTGATCGATTACTCTTCAGAGAACTATCATTACATTGATAGGTTATACCATTCCTTCCGTACCATTATGATTCTGACTCTTAAGTGAGATGGGAGAGAAATTTATTGAACTCCTAATTTATTTTTATTTTGAAAAATCGCTCTAAATGTGATGGTCCAAGTGAAAATGGTTAACTCATTTCATGGAGAATAGTGTAGGCAAGCCTGTACCCCTCCGTTGACAAAGAATGTCAGAATGCTACACACTCTGCACTTAAAGCATTCTTTTACTTTTATTCATCTTCAATGCAGCTGTATCTGGGGAAATGGATGGTTTGTTGTATGTTCCATCAATAGACCTTAACATCTTTCAGCACCGCTCCCACTTTTGTGCTTTCCATTTCATCCGAGAAGCAGCTGTTTAGCTGTAAGTGTTTCATGTGAACCACAGTAAGCCAAAATAAAGAAACAAATACTTTTGAAATAAGTCAGTCAGATCTACACAACATAACCATTCCTAATTTTTAATACCAATTTCTTTTTTGTACACATAGAAACATGGAGACGAGCTATGCCGGAAGTGCAGGCATGTCCAAAATGAGTAAACGATATTCACAAACTTGCATCAATGTGCTGACAGCTCCAAGCCAGTTGCAAACTATTGATAAACATTGTATAAATCACATAATTTCAGATTATCTGTCATGAAGAATTTTCCTATGCAGAGCACTGCAGTATGCATAACACTGTCAACATTTCACAGTCACTTTGTTCTTTGAGGCATGGAATTTACAATTTAAGGATTACCGTTAAGTGTTGAAGTCAGGCACTTTGAATGGAAAACATAGTGCAGGCACTGCCTTTTTTTCAGTTTCTTCATGCTTTGATCTTTTTATACTTCCACAATCTATAGGTGGATGAAATGCTTTTCTGAATGTGAACACTGAAATTCTAAAAAGCTTCAAAAGATTGACTTCAATAAAAATGCAATAATCTATGTTTTTTTTAAAGTGTGTATTTTCTCTTCTCTCCTTTCAAAGCCAGCTTGAATTGAACTGCATTTATTCTCTGGACATGGACAGAAGTTTATGGTTCATTTTCAACAAATGTAAAATCCCCTCACCTTCAAGATCTAGAGTTTAAATGTGACTAGCACCTAAGGTGGTGTCTACGATGTCTTCAGCTGCATGTTGCAAAGCAGTGATTGTATGTATCAGTTTCATTTGGTATTTTGACAAAAGTGTCATAAAGCAAGTTTATAATAATTCAACTTATAGAATGTTTGTTAGACAATCAAAGAGTGGAGTTAACCTGTAAAAGCACCAAATCCACACTGACATAATAATAGGCTAAATGAAGGTTTGGAGGTCTTAATATAAAGGAAATGACATGTATTTACATGACACATTTCCAGTTCTAGGGCGTCCTGAAGTGCACTACAGCAATGAAGCAAGTTTTAAAGTGTGATCACTGCCTTAATATGGAAACTTCAGCAGCTAATTTGTGCATAGCAAACTGCACAGATAGCAATGTGTTAATAACTGGATAGTTTAGTTTTAGTGATGATGATTAAGCAATAAATGTTAGCTAGGATACAACTGAGAGCTTCCTGTTTTTCAAAAAGTATGTTTTTATCTTTTATTTGCACCTGAAAAGGCAGATGGTACCTTGATTTAATGTCTCACCTATTTGAGCATTAAAAGAGTAGCATGAAGGCGCCTCTATTTGGAGCTTACCCAGCCCCTGTAAAAGAAAGATGCAAGTTGCATAAAAAAATAAAGTATTTGGCCCCAAAGCATAGGTTGCCATCAAAATGACTTAATGGGCATATGCATAGGGGTCCAGTGATGTCCAGTACTGGCAACAGATGTACCTAGGCCTGAACATGACTGCTGTCACTACTTGTGCAGATGGCCCTGCTAAAGTTGAATCTTTGCAGGTGAGGGGAGCCTGAGATTGAGAATACAGGAGCAAGAGTATAAGCCAGGAGCAGGGGCAAAAACCACGAAAGTAGCACTGGATATGGAACAGTGCAACATGGCTCCATATGGTGAGCAAGAGGGAAATAGTGGCTCTCGGCTGAATTTGGACAGGAGGTGGAGTAGAGTGCTGCCAAGACTCTCACACAAACACAAATCAAATACACAAACACACACAAAACTCAAACACACATACACTCACTCATTTACTGAACTCCCTACACCTGACTAAATAGACTGTCCTTCTGGTTTGAGGACACCTGTATCCATTGCCTGGCCATTAACATAGTATAGACTGGTGGTGTTTCTGGGCCCCTCTTCTCTTTGCACCAACTAGAGATGGCATATCTATAACCCACCTAAATAAAATCAACACCATTTTGATTAAGTCAACCTGGCTTCTTCTTTTTGGTGTGAAATGAAGAGATTTATTGATATCAACACAAAGGCTGTGCAGTTAATTGTAGGGCACTTCGGAGATATTGCATACTGAAGAACTTGTACAAGTCTTTGACCTTTTCACATTTCCATCATGTCAGAACTGAGTGGCAGACACCTATTGTAAGTGAAGGTGGTTTGCTTCCATCCCAGTTCAACTATTCAGAGATTCCTGACTTAACTCGGCAGCCATGGATTGAAGTGGTTAACTCTGGTTTTCTAGGAACCATTGCCCCTATCCTGACATGCCTTACAACAGTGCAAGTAATGTAGTACTGCTTTCTACTAACATTATGGCTGTTGTCCATGGTATTTCACATCAGCCTTTATATTTCTTGGATTCATTGAATCTTGCTCTACACAGGAATTAATTTGACTCAACATGCTAGCAGAGATACAGTGGGCAGAATGTTCTCCAGCTAACATTCTGTGATTCAATGCCTGTGTTGGCTCTTTGAAAGAGACTTCCCCATTTTTTCACCTGTGGCTCTGCAGTTCCCTATGGCCAAATGTATATTCTCTGTACCCTCTCTAACCCTTTCTTTACATATAAAACAGGGATTTTCTGAGAAACCCCTGTTGCCATATGGGCCCTACTACCCACTGACAACTCTGTGTCACAGAGTGGTGAGAACTCACTTCCATATGGAGTAATTGAGGTATGAACATGGATGAATTTAAGAGGAAATTAGATAAGTACTTGAAGGAGAAAGGAATAAAGTCAGATGAAGTAAGGTGGGAGGAGGGTGGTGTAGACATTAAACACCAGCAATGACCTGCCAGGCCCAATGGTCTTTTTCTATGTTGTAAAATTGGATGCAATTCCTGCCCAGGTGATATTTCCCTTGTCTTGCTAAAGCAGCATCTTTCATTTATTGAACGCTGTCCCTTAGGAGAGCTGGAAGAATGTTGAATATAAAAGCTGAAGTAACCTTCACCCATATGGGAAAAGATGCTTCAATCCTGATTTTGCCACAGCACATGTCAAATTGTGCGGCATTGCAGTTACAAAGTGAAAATCTATTGATTTCGGAATTGAACACCGGAGAAAGGCCATTTAGTCCCTTGATCTTGTTCCGCACATGAGACCTAATCCCTTATAGTCTCCTTTGCCACTTATCCCTTTATTCCTTTAATTAACTAAACAGTTTTCTAATTACAATTGATCCTTTATTCACTGCTACTTGCAGAAGAGAGTTTGTAACTTCTACTGAGGAAGGGTCACTTAACCTAAAACGTCAACCCTGATTTCTCTCCACAGATGATGCGAGACCTGATGAGCCTATCCAGCAGTTTCTGGTTTTGTAACTTCTGTCATTTGAGTGAAGAACTGTCTGTTATTTCACACCTGAAGGATCTGACTGTAATTTTTTTTTGACTATTCATTCTCGTTTTAGACTATTTAATGAGTGGAATTAGTTTCACCCTATCCCCCCAGCTTATCTGTTTAATGTCTTGTTTTCTTCAATCAAGTTGCTTGTAGCTTTTTAAATTCAAAGGAATACCACACTGGCTTGTTTAATCTCTCTTTGTAGCTTGATGCCTTTTGGCAAATCTAGGCTATACTGCCTCCGAGTCCAAGATATGGTGTCAAGACTATCACAGTACTCCAAGGGTTGGAGGTTTTGAGCTATAGGGAGAGGCTGAATAGATTGGGGCTATTTTCCCTGGAGCGTTGGAGGCTGAGGGGTGACCTTATAGAGGTTTTTAAAATCATGAGGGGCATGGATAGGGTAAATAGGCAAGATCTTTTTCCCAGGATGGGGGAGTCCAAAACTAGAGGACATAGCCTAAGGTGAGAGGAGAAAGATTTAAGAGTGAGCTAACGGGCAACTTTTTCATGCAGAGGGTGGTGCGTGTATGGAATGAGCTGCCAGAGGAAGTGGTGGAGGCTGGTACAATTACAACATTTAAAAAACATCTGGATGGGTATATGAATAGGAAGGATTTAGAGGGATATGGGCCAAATGCTGGCAAACGGACTAGATTTATTTGGGATATCTGGTTGGCATGGATGATTTGGACCAAAGGATCTGTTTCCGTGCTGTACATCTCTATGACTGTATGAAGTTGCACCTGGGCTTTAAGTTGCTGAAACATGACCTCAACACCCTTCTGTCCCATTTCTTAGCTAGAAGTGCCGTGGTACCTTCTATGGATAGATGGTGCTTTCTTAGAGAGCTTAGCATTTTCTTGTGAGAGCTAGATGCTTATTTCTAAGATGGCAGTTCACTCACACTGATTTCCAAAAACCCCCTCCTTGTATACCTTGGACAACATGTCATTTTCTTACAGCAGCATTGGTCTGAGGTTGTCAAAACCATCAGTTTTAAGTTCAATTGTCTTTCAATCGCTAAGTGCTTAGTTTAAATTTATTGGCTGATTCCAGCTCATTGCCAAAACATCAAAACCAGGCTAAGGTTTCCAATCACACAGCCAATTGATATATATTTCAATTTTAGAACTGGCTGCACATCTTCAGCTACATATAGACACTTTTTTTTTCTGTATAAGTCTTTAAACTTAGAAAAGTACTTTACCTCTTAAAGGAACCATGCGTCCTTCTCCCTTATCATTTTTTTAACAAACAGATTCTAGCTTCCTGCCTTCAATTCACAATTATTCTACACAACTTCGTAACAATAACATCCATAGATATTTTACTATCCACTATTTTAGTTATGTCTTCAGAAACCGTAACCAGATTCATCAGACGTGTCCTCTCCTTTATGAATCCATGATGTATAATTTATCATCTGGAAGTTTTTAAGGTTTTTAATCGCCCAATTCAGAAATATAGACTCTATAATAATACATTTAGAGAAACTGTAAACACTGGTCATAGGTAATGATGAATGCAGGCACAAGGCCTCAGGTGTCATGGTGTTTAAATTTGGTGGCCCCAGAAGAATATCACTTTCTCATCTGAAGGATCCAGGTATTGGAATCTAATTGGCATATTGGAATCTAATAAAAAACACACTGTCTAGCATTTCAAATGGTGTCATTTATATCCCTTCATTGTCACTAGATTGAAATGCTGGATCTTCAACTTACAATAACACGGAGTACTTTCACTGCATGGAGTGCAGCATTTTGAGATGAAGGGTAACAATAACCTTACAAGGGTAGTTACTGATGAGCAACAAATGCTGGCATTTGTAAGTGAGGCCCATATCCCAAGGATGAAATTTGAAAGATGCCTGCCAAAACAAATAATACTGGAGGAAAGTATTGGCAGCAAAAGAAAGTCAAAAGTGGCTAGGTTCTCATGAAACAAAGTTAATACGTAGGCCAAACCTGTGCAAAATTGTCTAGAAAATGAACACAAAACATTGTAATACTGTTTAAGCAGGCCAGGCTCTAGAACCCTTAACATTTCTGGAATTTGCTTTAATTCCATGAGCTTCAGCATACAGTGAGTCTTTGGAAATTCAGACAAAACACCCGATTGAAATAAATATATAATATATATGAGGCCATACATATCCTGGCAGCCTCATTCCTGTCCCCGATCTTTCTGGAAATGGCCCTGGGATCGGTTTCCGAGCAACTGCCCGCAAGGCTCTGAATCACTGGTTAAACCTCAGATATTTACCTTAATAGAACTACCTAGTCTTTTTTTTTAATCTCACATTGCCCCAATACCTGGCTAAGCAATCAAAACTTTGAAAATGTTGTTCTGAAATTGGCTGGTAGAAAGAACATGAGAATGTGCAGCAACCTTGTACTGCATGTGTTTTCGTTTTTATTCCATTTCTCATATCCCTGACAGCATAAAACAGTTGGATATACTTGAAAAACCAGCATCCTTCCAACGGTGCAATATATTAATTATCAAAGTATGCTTGACAAACAAACTAGTGATTTCAAAGACTGTTGTCACAGACGAATGCCCCACTTACAGTTCATACCTGTTATGGGACAGACCACTCCAATGCATGCTTAAGACAGCTTTTGCCTATTTACACTACTGGCGTGGCAGGGTATTTCACAGCAGCTCATAAGACTACACATTGTGTGAACATCAAGGATAAGACTGAAAGCAGCTTTTGTTATTGGCAATACCTTCATCACCACGGTAACGACTAGACTGTTGGAATACCAATACTAGTCTAATACCATTTGAATGCGTTGGCAGATAGCAATATAAAAGTGTATTGAATTCCAGGCCAGAGCAGGTTATGTTTTCATCATTGTAAACTGTAGACTACGAGCTTTACATTGTATAGTCTTTGTGACAGATTAAAAAATTGCCTACACTGTTTACTCACTTAATTTGCTGTGGCATTTTTAAAATGTTCACCCCTCCGACTGTAAGGTCCTTTGTTCTCTCTCATTTAATATGGCATTCTACAGGTTAAAACACCTCATTCCAGCATTTTCTTTGAATGGACAATTTTTGACGACATTAGCTATCGTAGCTACAATTATATGTGTTTGATTTTATGTTTAAAAATATACATGTAACCCCAGGAATATGGTGGCAGCTTGGGGCATCCGTGAAATCTTATACATTACAATCCTTATAGCTCTTCTGGGTGAATATTTGTTTATTTTACTCCCCTACTGACTACTTGCTGCTGTCAAAACAGCTCCACTTGAGAGGCATCTTCCAGTTGCATGTCTGTGATGGACGCGGATTCAAGTCCCACCTACTCCAGAGATGCGTAATAATATCTCTGAACAGATTGCTTAGAAAATATGTCCATGAAGATGCTCATCACATCCCCCTGACAGCATAGCAGAGCTGGAAGCTTGCTCTGCAGGGAACATGAGTGCCAGTTTGTGATGTAGCATCAGTAGCATCATACTGTAACATCTGCCGCCTAAGATGTTTTGGCCACTTCATCCTATTGTTGGAAGTCTCGTGTAAAAATAATTATGTATATGGATGATTAGAGAAGCTTAGAATATCCAGGTTGCAGATGATGTCTAAGCAAAGCTTTTGGGACACAAGCTTAAGAATTGTTTCCTTATCACCGAGAAACATTCAGAGAAAAGTCTGCTGTCTATGTAACTTGGATTGACTGTCTATGAGCAACTCATTCTGCATCATCACCAAGCATAATGTTGAGTTCCTGCTCATTCTTGAATTGTATAAAGGATTCTGTATATTTGTGTTGTACCCACAGAAAAGCCCTGGACAGACAGTGATCAAATTGTCATGACCTACATGGGAAAGCTCAAGTCCCACTTACTGCCAGGCTGCCTCAAGTGTTAATGATTTAATAAAAGTATGCAAAGTCCCCAGTTTGCCTGTCTGATGAATCAGGTTAAAATTAAAAACACTGACTGGTGTTCATTACAAATAAATACCACAGGCTAGTCTCTAATCTCCTTTTAAATCCCTACACAGACAGACACAGACAAACAGAAAAAAATGGTGCTATACATGGAAGAAAAATCACTAGGGAAACATTGTTCGTAGCACCTGCCCCAGCATTGATGAGATGTTCCTTTTGCTTCCCAAGTCTTTCTGTTCTTTAGTCTCCATCCCCAGATATTTCACTTCTTCACCGGAGGCAAAGCACAATTAATATACTAATTAAAAAGTCTTTGCGTCACTCGTTAAAGGCAACAGCTTACAAGAACCGGTGGTGGAAGTTAACTGATTTTCTTCAGGTTTATGTTAATTTATTACTCTAGAAAGATAGAGAAATGGAACTTGCTATTTCAGCAGTCTAGAAGTTTTTGTCTCTTTATCAAGCTATACACTTGTCCAGCAGCCAATCAGGGTATTGTTGGGAGGCTAATTATTTCAACAACTGATCACAATTGCACAAACCCAGTCTGTTGCTATAAGAATCTCATTCTACATCCAGGTGCCATGGCATCTCGTCTCGCCGACTGCTGAAAAGCAGCGGTGTAACCACAACTCATAATGAGTTCCAGTAAGAGATAGTAAGAGTTGCCGATGCTGGATTCAGAGATAACACAGCGTGGAGCTGGAGGAGCACAGCATCAGAGGAGCAGGAAAGTCGACGTTTCGGGTCAGGACCCTTCTTCAGAAATGGGAAGGGGAAGGGAGCTCAGAAATAGAGAGAGGAGGGGTGGGGCTGGGGAAGGTAGGTGGGATGGTGATAGGTGAGTACAGGTAGGCAATGGTGGGGATTGGTCAGTGAAGTGGGAGGAGCGGATAGGTGGGAGAGAAGATGGACAGGTTGTTTCAGGTAACTTGTTTTTAAGAGTGCAGCAATCCTTTCCACAGTCCTTGGTTTTAAACTTTTTTTTTCATAATACAGTCCAAATCAAACATTAAGAAGAATAAAAAATGTTGTGATAAAAAAAGATCTTTACAAAATTAAGACTCCAATTTCTGAAAATTTTCCCCAAGCCCTCTTAACTTAAAAAAAAACTGTTTTTAATTATTGCGGTCATAAGATTTTACTTTCAATTAATTTTAGAACTTTCGGTCAAGTATATGGTCATGATTGAAATTGCTAGCTCCAGCCTGGAAACACCTTGGGTTATTAGTTATAATATAAAAGTTTATTGACATATCTAACAATAAACAAATATCTATTATTATTGAGTAGATACATGTGAAATTTCTGAAAATGCACATAAAACTGAAAATGCTGGAAATACAGGTGTGTCAGTATTTGTAGAGACAAAATCCAGTTAATGTATTAGTACAGTGTTGTTTCAAACAATACTTCTCAACTTGCTGCCAGACATGCTTAGTATTTCCAGCAATTTCTGTTTATATTTCAGATCTTCAGTACCTGCAGTATTTTGCTTTTGTCTGAACCCATACACTAACTAAAATAAACTAAATGCAAACTAACTGTAATTGTTAACCGTCTGAGACACAACCTGGTTGTAACCAATGTCCAAACCACCAGACTGGCTGTAACCATCGTCTGAAACCCCAGGCAGTCTGGAAGCGTCGCCCAAATCCCCAGACTGACTGTAACCATTGCCTGAATCCCTAGATTGGCTGTAATCATCATTCGAAGTCCTACATTAGCTATAACTGTCACTTGAATGCTCAGACTGGCTATATCCATCATCCAAACCCCCATACTAGCTATAGCTAACATGTGAAACCCCTGTGACTGTGACCTTTACCCAAATCCCCAGACTAACTGGAACTGTCATCTGAGCCCACCACCCAAACTCTCAAACTGACTAAAATTGAAATAACTCCACAGAGACCAGTTTCCCATCACCAAGTCACTCTTTATTTACACATGGAGAGTCCTTTGACATTGTTTCAGCTCCCTCAGAGCCAGCACTCAGAGTGAACAGAACCTTTGATACTCCCATGAATATCTGTCAGCCAGGGTTCTCTGGACTAGATTAATAGCCCTAATCAGGGAACTAATATTTTCTGAGGTCCATTTGACTGACTTTGTTACAATCACTACATCCATTTCCCTCTGAGTCCGAGGACATAGGTGGTTCTTTTCTTCGCAGCTTCTCCTGAGGCGTTTTAACACCAGCTGAAGTTCCTTCAACTATGCCACCAATATGGGCGGCATGTAATGCACAGCAGCTCACCTCTTGAATCTGGAGCATCTCAGAAGAAATTCATTCTCCTCTTCAGGCAGCAAAGGAGTCAAGGTGGCAACATCCACCGTGCCCCTTTCAGATTCTGAGGTCTCTTCAACGTGAGACAGAGACGTAGAACCCACGGGTTCTGGAACTGTTGGAAAGACAGTTGAGGACCCATGCAGGCTTTGCTCCCACACTGTTTGCGAGTTTGCAGCTTTCATTTGGTCCATGTGCTTGTTCAGGACCAACATACCTCTCCGAACTTTATACATTACTGGACCTGACCTCGTGTTGACCATGCCTCTTACCCGAGCAGGGCCATTTCCATGTTTCCTATCCCAAACTTTGCCCCCATAAACTGTCTCTCTTGCTTAGCAGAATCATGTATCCAGCATTGGTGTTCTTGATACCTTTCTACCCTTGCCCCCAGGTCCACGAAGATCAGATTTAACCTGATGCAGAGTCTTCTCCCCATTAGTGAGTCTGCTAGAGGTATCCCTGTAGTTGCTTGGAAGGCGGTCCTATGATCAAATAGGACTGGAACAATTTGGTTTCCGGTAAAGCTGTAGGCTATTTCTTTAGGCCTGCCTTCAAAGTTTGGACTGCTCTTTCTGTAAGACTATTGGATGATGGATGGTATGGAGCTGTCCTTATATGATGAATACCATTCGACTTTAGGAAATACTAAATTCCCTCCAAGTAAACAATGGCCTATTATGTGTGATGAACACTTCCAGGAGTCCATGTATTGCAAAAGATGCACACAGTTTTTCTATCATCGTCCCCGTGTTTGATGAATGAACTCTATGCAAGTCCGGCCATTTTGAGTGAGCATCCACTCTGATGAAGAATATTGAGCACATGGAAAGAACCTGCACTGTCAACATGTAACCAAGTCCAGGGTTTACCTGGCCATCCTCATGAACGTAGGGGAGCTGCTGGTGGTAATTTCTGTCCTTGTTGGCAGTCTGGGCACTGCCCTACAAACGCACCTATGTCTGCATCGAAGCCTGGACACTAGACATAATTTCTCACCAACATCATTATTTTGGAAACCTCTGGATGATACTGGTGGAGTTCAGCTTGTATCTGGTGGTGACCTTTGCTCAGGACAATCACTCTTGCTTCTCAGAATAATACACCGTCCTGTACTGTGATCTGGTATCTCCAGGTCTAGAACAGTTTCAATTCTGGTTGTGACAGTCCATTGGTTTCCGCCATCACCACCAGCTTGTTTCAGTTTTGCCAGGACCAAATTTTTCTCTGTCCAAAGTTTGATATTGTCATCTGTGACTGGAAGTATGTCCAGAAAATTGAAAACCATTACAGACTCTTCCAGTGGCAGTACCACTGGTGGTATATCTGCCAGCGGGAGGCGGCTCAATGCATCCGTACATGCTACTTGGCCTCCTGGACAGTGTTCCAACTTGTATTTATACGCACTTAGTATTAGAGCCCACTGCTCAATTTGATCTGAAGCTATGGGCAGCACTGCCTTGTCCTCTTTAAGTAAACCTAGCAGGGATTTATTGTTGGTTATTATTACAAATATATGTCTCTAAAGCTATTGATGAAACTTCCAGACTCCAAATATGACTGCTTAACCATCCTTTTCTATTTGGGTGTATTTATGCTCTGCATTAGCCAAAGTCCTGGATGTATATGCTATTGGGCTTTTCTCTCCATTAGGACACCTATTAGAGAATACTACCCCAATGTCGTCTGGGGAGGCTTCCCATGTCAATAGCAGATCTTGCTTGGGATCATAGTGTGCCAACACCTTAGAGGATGATAGCTGTTTCTTCACTTCCCTGAAAGCTATGGCTTGGCTACGTGACTACTTCCACGTTGCAGTATAGATGTGGGAGCCGGGACAACTTTGATCATCCTCACTATCTCTTCCATCGGGTGTAACCTGGTCTTGTAAATGCTGTAGCTCAAGTAGGTCACTTGGGGTGCCTGGAATACTCATTGTTCCCTTCTAAGGCATTCGCCCACCAGGGAGAAACATCTAAAGATGATGTCCCAAGTTCTCTAAGTGCTCCCTATTGGTCTTCTCTGTTATTAGCACATCATTTAGTTAAATGGCAACCTGGGGTAGATCTTGTAAAATGTTCTCCATCGTCTGCTTAAAAACTGCACAGTCAATAACCCATCTAATCCTCAGCTGCGAAAAGTGGTTTATCATTTGCTTAAAATCCCCACAAAGGCGAACTGACCCGTCGGGCTTCACAATCAGTACGACCAGCGCTGTCAATTCCGCACATTGGACAGGTTTGATGATTCCTTCACTTCCCTTTTGATTTCTGCCTCTACTGGGTGGGCCTTGGAGAATTGTGGAATTGCTTTCTGGTCAACATGCAAGATGGCCTTGGCTCTTTTGATAGTCCCTAGACCTTCCTGGAAGACATATGGGTGTTTCATTAGGGCTTCATTCAGGCAGCCATTTTCTAATTGAAAAATGTTGAGCCAATCTTGATGAATCTCTTGCAACCAATTTCGCCACATCAGGATTGGACAAAATTCACTGTTGCTTTCTTACATTGGTGATATAGTTTTTCTTATTTTAACTCTCTGCAAAGTGGATTTAATATCCAGAATGTATTACCTTTATAGGTCAATTCACATCAGAACTGAGCCGGGAGGAAGTAACATCGGCCTTAGCAGAAGAGTTCAGGAAATGGATAAGTGCTCCAGTGTTTTTCCAAGGTGAATCTGCAATCCAATAGTAGTTCTAACCGTTATACACAACAGTATGCGAATAAGAAGCAGTGGCACAACTATTTACCATCACGTAGCCAGATCCTAATTGTCTTGTTGAATCAATTGTTTAATCAAAATCATGTTGATGTTTTATGTATTTACAAATTTAGAAATGAAAGCCTATTATTGAAGTGAAATAGAGATCAGAAGATGTGGAATAAATAGACCTTTTTCTAGAGTTGATTATTACAAAGTATTTTGTAATTGTGCTTGAATTTTTTCTTGCTTTTGAAGAAGTGATGTGTAACTGTTCTTAAAATTTATTAACCTAGTTGTCTGTTAGAAAACTGCAAGCTATATATACGTTATTTGAGAAACTCTCACATGTATGTTGTCTGCTTTTCCTTTGTCAGAATGTTTGAGATTGCTTTAATGTCAAAATTTATAATTGATATTTGCTGTGCAAATATTTATAATGGAAATTTTCCTATTTAAGCAGTTGCTTATCAACAATGGTGATGCAGATTCTCCAAAGGTTTGAATCTATTTTATCTCAACCAATTTCTTTAACTATGTTTTTAAAATTTGTTTTCAATCCTCTTGTTGGTGCCTCCATCCAGCTTTTTGCTGAAGGTCAGCCCAACTCCAGAGTGTCATTACGCCACCCAGTCTGGCCCTTCTCTGGTCCTCCTTTGCTGCTCCTTTATTTTTCACCAGCTGCAAATCCCTTCTGACAATGCTCTTTCATCGTAAAAATTAGCACCAAAGCGAAGAAAATGATATTAGGAGTAGTAACTAAAAGTTTGATTTAAGGGATAGGTTTTAAGAGGGATCCCAGAAGAGATGAAGAGATTTAGAGAGGTATTGCCAGAACCTGTGAGCTGGATTGCTAAAAACATTGG
The DNA here is from genome assembly GCF_021869965.1 of Rhincodon typus. Classification (NCBI taxonomy): domain Eukaryota; kingdom Metazoa; phylum Chordata; class Chondrichthyes; order Orectolobiformes; family Rhincodontidae; genus Rhincodon; species Rhincodon typus. Next base: position 4,715,142 of record NC_063354.1, on the reverse strand, counting down.
TTAATCAAGAAAATAAAGGGGCAAAAGAAAGTAAAGTTGAATCTTTCCCAATACCTCTTTCCCCATATCATATCTTTTTTTATTTTTCCTGTCATTGACACATCTACATTTCTATTCACTAGTAACTCGTATTCCATTCCCCTGTCAGCCAAGTCTCCTGTGGTGAAGCTGCAATGTCAACCATCTTTTTGGCAGTCTGAGAGGACAGGTAGGACTGGAGTTGGGTGTGTGTTTCCTTCTTAGGAGACTAATTTTTTCTTCCGGGAAATGCCCCATAATGGAGTATTATGTGTTGCTCTTACAGGTGGGATTAAACACTTATTGTATTCCCTCAGCTGTCATTTGGCTGAATCTGTCTGAGTTTCCTTCAGTCCGGCTTGTGTATGGTGTCATCATAGTGTTGGATGTCTAGTAAAAGGTGATTGAGGGCCATCTTCCATTGCTTCTACTGGTATATTGTGTGCTGTTGGCTCAACAGAATTGGTATCTGTGGGATTCTCGATGTTGCTAGTGTGGTGAAGGCTTATAATATATCCTAACTTGGGACTTGGATTCTAAAATAGAGGTAACTGGGTTTTTGATTTTTAATTCTGTGAAGATGACATTTCTTAAGGGTCAGGAAATTGTATTTTAGCGGTGGGTCAAAACAGCATTTCCAAAAATTCATCTGACAAGCTAAATACTTATATGAGCTACCTGCTGAGATAATTGCGAAAGCATTTACTAAGTTGTACTTCTATGACTTGCAGAAAGACAGGCTCGAGGCCAGAAGCAGGTTCAGTTCGGTTGTCAGTAGAATGATCATTTTGGCTGTCTCCAGGTCATCAGAACTGGAAGGAAGTCTTGAAATGTTTTAGCTGTTTAAGTAGACAGGGCCAGAAAAAGTCCTGAGCTTTCCTTACAGTTCAGTGAGAATACCCTACGAGGTAGCCTGTGTCTGTGAGTCTCTGGTGAATGTGTAGGAAATCACCAAAAGGGAAAGCTTGCAATCTTGTCAATTGTGTAAGAAATTGAAGAAGGAAGATCGGAGTGATACTTGGTTTGAGTGTTTATGAAAGGATGTGGCAGGGATAAAGGGTTTAATACTTCTTTTGAATCTTTATGAGCAGATCTTTTCAAATTTTCTTAGATTTACTTGTGTGTAATAATTTATGTTCTTTTGTCAGAAGTACATTGAACACATTCAACGAAGGTACCCAATGACTGACCACCAGAGTAAGTAAATTTCAAAGCTAAAATTTGTGGCCTATCAGAACATGTCTCATGCTGGATCATCAGTTGGAATCATAACACTGGAGTTATACCTGTCACACTCTGATGTGGTGCTTTCGTCAGGTGTGTGCCCTGTTGGTCAGGAATGTTCTTCTGCTGTTTGTGAGCATGTTTATGCCACAGCCTCCCTACAGAGTAAATGATCTATGTTGATCTGAGGCTCAGCCTCTTGGATGCCCCCATAGATGGCCTCCCCCAATTTGTACGGATCCTCCTCCTTGTGTTCTGTTAGTTGATGCATGGATTCTGGAGAAATACTCTTGTGTGCTTTTTCAGGATCATCTCTGATAGCTTTGCTGGAGTTATCTTCTAGTAGTGCAATGTTCTTCAGTGTCCATTCAGGCTTTCTATTTGTGCATCATGCTTTAGGGGGTTGGATTTCACATTTGGCGGATCTTTTGAGGCTTTAGTCATCCTCCATTCTGTTGTCTGAAAGCTGTTGGTCTAGGGTGTCTGCTTTGGGCTTTTGGCCATTGTGAAAATTTTTCCTTGCTTTTCCTAAGCCCTGGCACCTCCAGGAATTCCATACTCAGGACACTGCCTGGACTGGTGCTGGATATAGTTCCTCATTGATCCTGGCAGTTTGGGCACACCTTTTATGGTAAGGAATATTGAAGGGTTATCTGAAAGACCATGTTGCCACATCAGGACATCAGGTTGTGCAACTTCTGTGGTGTCTTGTTTCCCAAATTTTCTCCTTGAAGAACAGTATGATGTGCAGAGCCTCCTGCTCTGACTGGTTGCTGTGGTTAGTGGTGTCCCATTCTATGATATTGTCTACCTATCCTTTAAAGGGAAGGGTACAGTCTGAGAAATTTCTTTGTGGCTGTCAGTGCTGACTGTTGTTAATCGAATCTGTCTCAAAATGGTCTGGATCGAGTAGGTTTTTCTCTACCTCTACTGGCTTTATGAAATCTCCTATTCACTGAGCCTTACAGTCATGCTGCCTAAGATCTTCAATAAGTGGCCATGGAGGCAAACTGTGGAGGCCTGGACATACTCTGGTCTCAAACACTCCACCAACTTGGGCTAGGACCTGTGCCTCGGAGATAGTAGCTTCTTGCTGTGGCACAAGCTTTGAAACAGCTTCTTCTCCTGCAGGATGGCAGTCTGCATTGATGGTGGGTATACTTCATATCAATGGGCTCTTCTGTTGTGAAATCTGGAACAAGACATACTGGTGGCAGTGGTGCCCTCCTCTGGCTATGGCTGTGTATTAGTGGGCATATTGAAGCCCTGTCAGTTTGTGAACTGTACCATAGTACTCTATAAACTAGTCAGATCAATTTGTTTCCCTTCTAATTAATTGCTTGCTCTGTTTGTGCAGCTCCCACTGCCCATCTACCTGCATTGAATTTGACAATTGAAGGTCCTGTTTGGACAGCAGAAGGATTGATAGAACCTTGCTGGGCACCCCCCTAAAGATTCAGTCTCAAATTAGCTCTTCCTTTGAGGAGCTGTAATTTCAGCTTGCTTGCAATTCGGTGTAAGTCATTCACAAATGAAACGATGTTCTTTCTGAATACTGTGTGCATCTGTTGAGCACAGTAATGCACCATGTTCTGTTGAAGTATTCAGCAACAGTGTTCAGCACTCAGTCATATTGAAAGTGTAATGTAACACTGAAGTATATAGAACAAGAAGATCCTAGGATTGGTGTGCTCTTTGACCAGTTAACGGATCTCAATCAGATATTTTCTTCACAGATGCTGCCAGACCTGCTGAGCTTTTCCAGCTACTTCTGTTTTGTCTCAGTCAGATATTGTTGGCCTTATTGTTCACGGACAAAGAGGGAGATGTTTAGCCCATGCCCTCAGCCCCTGATTTCCGCCACCTCCTGGATAATGCAAGTTGGGCAAGGCTAGGATTTTACGTGACTTGGTGATATCTGTATTTAGTAAACCTTTTTACAGTTACTGTCAATGAATTGACAAGGTATTGGAGGAATTCCCTCCCAGCACAAGCCAGCAATCAGCAGATAAGAAAAAGAAAAGAAAACTGGAAAAAAAAATCAAAACAGAGAAGTTATTTGTGAAGACAACTGAAATTGATGGGAGACAGAGTAAAACTCAAATTACACCTTCTTCAAGATAATTTACTGAAAGCTAGCCACCACTTTCAGCTACCATCAGCACATAGTGTCATTACACACCACCTATTATAAGTCACCAACAGTCTCCATTAACAGCAATTGACCCTCCAAGCTAGTTCGTTATCAATTACTTTATCTGTCCAACTGTTGTTCTCTCTCTTTGGGCTCTATGGCCACCTATCATTTATTCCTTAACCCCCTCCCCCCACCCTATCTTCTGCATATAAACCAACATTTTCCTAGCTACCAACAGTTCTGAGGAAGGGTCACCACACCCAAAACATTAACTCTGATTTTTTTTTCACAGGTGCTGCCAGACCTGCTGAGCTTTTCCAGCAACTTCTGATTTTGTTCCCTCTTGCCTACATCCTGTCTGAAAAGTGAAAATAAATCAATGATTCTTTAATTATACCTTACATAATACAGTATCCAAAGAAGCCTTAATGTGTGAAATAAGCGGATTTTCTTTGCTTCTCTTTATGTTTCGTTGTGTTCAGCTCTTGCCCTTACTTCATTTCCTTTTAAAGGATGAATCCAGGACAGTCTCTGTAAGACAAATATCAACTTCAAAGGGGATCAGTCCTCTGGGAGGTGCTCTCAATCTGAAATGCTTCCCCACCCCCTCCCTGCGGAGCCTGTTGTAAATATCTGGTGCCCTGTTTGGGCAGTTAAAGAAACAATTTACCAAAGATCCTGGTTGGAAAGGGGTTACTCAGGTGATAGACTAGCTAGGCTGTCTTTGATCAGCTATTACTAAGTTGAGCAAGAATTGGCACCCTTCCTGGGCCAAGCACAAAAAATACATTTACAGAGCTCAGGGATGATAATGTTAAATATTCAAAGATGTTTAAAAATGGGTAAGTGAGCTCCCAAAAGCTCAGTTTATTAGGTAACTGCAATTAAAGGTGAAGGAGAAGATAAAATGTAAAATAAAAAAAGTAAACTAATGTTTGTTCTCCTGGCTGATTTATCATTCCCTGTCTATGTTCCTTAACCAGTCTGCTCCTGCCACTCAAAGTACTTCAATGGCCAATAAATGCTTTGGGACCTCTTGAGGCTATGAAGGTGGTTGTTGAAATGTAAGCCTCTCCCAACTGTCTGTCTTACACTGTCATGCACCATTTGGTTGTTGGAGTGCTGAACTTGGTCAAACATGTGCAGCATTTGTGCATGTGTAATAAAGTCAGCTCTAACACTAAGGTCAGTTTGTTTTTGTTTACATCTTCCTCTGGTAGTGTAAAAGACTTGGGTAAAAAGAGATAAACTAAGTCTTATATTTTCCTCCCCCCCCTTCTTTCCGCTTTCCTAATATCTTTTGTGTGGAGGGGAATAGTTCATGCGTTGTGTACACAAGTGTTGTGTTGGCATTGGTATATCGTATTAATGCTTAGAACATGTTCAATGTAATTCATATTGAATGCCTGGTATTTTGACATATGTATTTAATTATTTAGCATTTGAGCCAACAGCATCATCATGCAATGCCTGCCCATAACAATGATAATAAAGTTGAAAATGCCAGAGTCACTTTCCCATTTAATTGTAAGTCCTTCACAAAATGGCATTTCCAAAACCGTAGAGATTATGGTGGGAAATGAAGAGGGATATACCTTCTGCATACCGGCAAATAAATACAACAAATCAGAGGCTGGGAATTCTGTAGCGAGTAACTCACCACCATCTCTAATGATTGATTCTCTAATGCCTGTCTATCACCTACAAGGTACATGTCAAGAGTATGATAAAATACACCCTACGTGTCAGGCTGAGTGCAGTAAGTTCGACATTATCCAGGACAACACAGCCCACTTGATAGACACCCCATCCATTACCTTCAGCATTCACTCCATCTACTAACAAAACACAATGATAGTGTTTATCATTTACAAGATGTACTTCATAACTCACTAAAACTGCTTCAATAACATCTTCCAAACCCACAATCTCTACCACTTGGAAGGACAAGTGAAATAACTGCACAGATGCTGGTGTCCCATCACCAAATCATCCTTTGTTTAATAGTGCACAGTACACTTGCTGTGGCCAGCCAACTCAGAGTCAGTCCTCAACTGAGGAGATTCTAATCTCCCAGTTATATTGGTCAGCCAGGATTTTCCTGATTGGCTGAAGTTAACAACCCTAATAAAGAACCTCATTGTTAACCTCACCTGGTTCCAATCGCTACATTCCTCCACCACTAAGTCTGGGGATCTAGGCCTGATCATTTGCTTGTAGCTTCTGTTGTAACACTTTCGCTGCAGGTCCGGTTCCTGAAACTGACAATCAGACACAGGCGGTGTGTACCAGACCATGGCCTGTCTCTTGTGTCCGGAACATCTCAGAAGATTCTCCTCTTCTTCCAGTGGCAGCAGTATCGAGGCTGCATCCATTTTGGACTCTGAGGTTTTCTCGACATTAGACGGAGGGGAAGCGCCTGCAGTTTCTGCCGGGCCTTTGGGTTGTTCTGAGGGGCCAGTTATGTTTTGCTCGTGCTCCGTTTACGAGGTAACGGCTTTCAAGTGATCCACATGTTTCTTCTGGACGGTATCACCTATCCAAACTCTGTAAGTCACGGGACTTGACCTCACATCAACCCTTTACCAGGCCATTCCCATGGTTTTTGCACCAAACTTCATCCCCTGAATTAAATTGTCTCTCTCACTTAGAGGAGACATTTGGCCGGCATTGGCGTTCCTGCTGCTGTTTCACCCTCCCCCTCCAGGTCTGGAAATGTCAGGTTTTACAATTGACATGGCCAGCGCTGCCCATTCTGCAAACTGCACTGTCGATTTCTGCCTCTACTTTTGTCTGCAAGGCAAATGGCATCAGGTGGGCCTTGCAGAATCTCTGAATTGCTGCCTGGTCAACATGTAAAGTGGCTTTGGCCCCTTTGATAGTCCCAAGACCTTTGTTAAAATCTCCTGGGTATTTCGCTAGGACTTCACTGAGGCAACCATTTTCCAATCAAAAAATGTTGATCCTATCATGGTGAATCTTCCTCAATCATTTGGGTCCAAGTCTATTGGAGGTTAAAGTCTTTTATTACCATCAGTGGTAATCTGCACCAACTGCTTCTCGTAAGAGACTGGAACCGAAGTCATATCCTTAATTTGCAATGTACACAGTACACTGGCTGCAGCCAGCTAGCTCAGAGTCAGTCCTCAACTGAGGAGATTCTAATCTCCTGGTTATGTTTTTTTTGGTTGTACTATTTTTATAAAATTGTACAAAAATGCAAAAACAAATCAAGGTAAAGTCAACAAAGCAAACAACAATTCACAGGGAAATGGGGACAGTGAAATGAACCCCAAATCCCACTGTAAATCGCCATAAGAGAAAACTTTAGACAGAAGTACGTACAAGACAAATCCATACAAACAAACAATAAAAAAGCAATACGTGCAACATTGACACCCATGGAGAACATTTTGCAAGGTCTATCTCAGGTGACCATTTTCCTAGATGGCATTCTAATAACAGGGAAAATTAATAAAGAGCACTTAGAGAACTTGGATATCATCCAGAGTCATTTTTCCAAGGCAGGCATATACCTAAGGGTAAAACGTGTATTCCAGGCACCACAAGTGATCTGCTTGAGCTGTAGAGTCAACAAGACCAGGTTACACCCATTGGAAAATAAAGTGAGGGCAATCAAAGGTGCCCTGGATCCCACAATTGTGGGAGCTTAGGTCATTTCTTGGGGTGGTAAATTATTCCAGAATGTTCATACATAACCTGGTCTCTGTCCTGGCACCTTTACATCAACTCCTAAAAAAGGGTCAACATTGGAAATGGTCGTACAGACAACCCATAGCTTTCAGTGAAGGAAAGAAACAGCTATCATCTTCTCTAAGGTGTTGGTGCACTATGATACCAAGAAAAATCTGTTATTGACATGCAGTGCCTCTCTGTACAGCATCAGGGTGGTATTAGCGGAACACCCAATTATGTATGCATCTGAGACTTTGGCTAATGCAGAGCATAAATATGCCCAGATAAAGAAAGGAGGTTTGGTGTTCATATTGGCATCACAGGATTCCACCAATACCTTTACAGACAAAAATTTATGATAGTCGCAAACCACAAACCCCAACTTGGTCTGCTTAAAGAAGACAAAGTAGTGCCGCCTATATCTCCGGGCCGCATTCAGCTGTGGGTGCTAATACTAATAATTAAACTAATGTTTATAGTTACACATTAAAACACCTTCTGGGAGGCCAAGTAGCAATACGGATGCATTGAGCCGCCTCCCATTAGCAGATACACCAGCGGTGGTACTCCAACTGAAAGAGTCTGTAATGATATTAAATTTTCTGGACAGGCTCCTGGTCACAGCTGACAATATCAGATTTTGGACGCAGAAAGATCCAGTCTTTTCAAAACTGAAACAGCTGGTGGTGATGCGGAAAACCTAAGGGCTGTCATAACCAGAATTAAAACCTTTTTGGACCCAGTGAGACCAGCTCACTGTAGAGGATGGCATATTATTTTGGGGAGCAAGAGTGATTGTCTCGAGCAGAGGTCACCGCCAAATACTGGCTGAACTCCACCAGGGGTCGCCAAAATGAAGATGTCGACAAGAAGTTATGTCTGGTGGTCAGGTGTAATTGCAGACGTAGCACATTGGTGGGGCAGTGCCCAGAGTGCCAACAAGGACAAAAATTACCACCAGCAGCTCCCCCACATCCATGGGAATGGCTGGGTAAACTTGGGCTCAGTTGCACATCGACTATGGAGGTCCTTTCATGGGTTCAATGTTCTTAATCATTGTAGACGCCCACTCAAAGTGGTTGGACGTGCATAGGGTCCATTCATCAAACATGGGAAAGACAACAGGAAAACTGCATGCATCTTTTTCAATACATGGAGTCCTGGAAGTGTTGATCACAGATAATGGGCCATTTTGGTACTTTAGTATTTCCTACAAAATGGGACTGTCAAAGACAGCTGACTCTGAAGAGGGAGTACTATACTTAAGGACTGTTCATGAGTAAATAAAGGGTGACTTGGTGGCAGGATATCAGCCTTTGTGGAGTTATAGGGACCTATAAACTCCTTCCACAAGTAACCTCCTGGTTTTGCTATTTCTTGTATCAACCCAAAATGATTCTAATCAATTATGATTCATTATAACATACTTAATAGCAGCGCTATCCCTGCCATGTTTTCCTAGCTTCCAGTCATTCCAATATGTCAAATGCCCCTCAGGGTTCAGATCCCAACCTTAGTCACCTTTTAGCCTTAAGGTCAAGATTAAGATTGCTTGACCAGGAACCAATTCAGGTCACTGAATATAGGCATAATAGGTGAATGGGATTTGCTACGAGTTAAGACATGAACAGCAGAGTGTTAGATGATCTCAGATTTACAGAGGATAGAATTTAAGAATAAGTTGAAACAGTTGATTATACAGGAAGCAAAGATATGGATGAGGGTTCCAACAGCAGATGAACTGAGACTGGGTGCGGTGTGGGGTGGGGGTGGGGTGTGGTATGTGTGATTGTGGTAGTGGTGATGGTAAAGTTGAGCAATATTATGGTGGTAGAAATAGGTCGTCTTAGTAATAATGCGATCATGAGGCTGAATACTCAGCTCAACACCAAATGTGACATCAGTCTTGTGAACGGACTGACAATCTCACCATAACTCCCAAAGGTTTCTGCACAAACCTGTGTTATTTGTCTGTTTCAGTTCTTGGATTGATATTCTCAGTGAATGCCCTGTGATATCTGTACCTGGTACTCCTCTTCAATTAAACCAAATGCCTAGATTGTAGTGTAGCAATGGTCTTTGAGGGACCAAATAGAACCACCAATTTGGATGATATTTTGCGGCTGCAAATAAAATTAAAACTGAGTGGTTGAAAATATGTTTTATTCTCTTTCCATTTCATTGTTACAGAGGGGGAACAGCTGAACTCCTCTGATACTTAAACTGATACAAGCCCCAATCTGTTTTTACAGGAGTGGACGTTCCCTTCTAATAGTTACCCCCAAAACAGCCAGAGAAACTCACCTTTCCCCTCATAATCTGTTAAATTAATGGTTAAATGAAAGAAATCCCTGATCCACATTATAAATAACAAGTAACAATTTATTTATTTAACCTAATAATGAACAAATTAGAAGAGATACTAACAAGCTGAACAATTTCCCCCCTTTATACTAACTACTTCCCAACTAATCTAAATTCTACTGGAATACTGTTCAAATAAACACAAGACCCACTTAATAAATCCAATTAGTAAGAACACAATAAATTAAAACAATCTCTCCAAGTTCACAGAGAACTGTCTGCTAGGACCTCCTGCTTTCTCCTGACAATCTTCCTTTACAAATATCTTTCTGTAATTGCTTCTGTGAGGACTTTTCGCTAAACGACTGTGGTACTTTTAAACTAGGTGGGCTTTTCTCACTCTCTCTCTCTCTCTCTCTCTGCCGATTTTCAAAAAAAACATTCTTAAATACCACCAATGGCGCAACAAATTCTCACAATTTTATTGGGTTCAGGCAGTCAACACAATCAGATTTAAATTTGATAGGTTTTTAATTTCTAAGGGCTTGGTTTAAATTGATTGGCTAAATTTGAACTTGTTGTCAAAACATCAAAACAAGTCTGAGGTTTTGCCTTTCACCTGTAAGGCCTTTTGGTGCCAATAGTTTCATTTCAAGTACTTTCTGTAATTGCACCCTCCGGTTACTCACAGACCTACATTTTAAAAATCTCTACGCACAGACAAAGTTCAAATCCTTTAATGTGACCACGATAATCTTCTCCCACAATCATTTTTACCAACACATTTTAGCTTCTTGCCTTCCAATTCCTGAATACTCTACCCAACTTTGTAACACATTTTACTCAATAAAAGTGAAATCTCTGTCCCTAAATTTGTTGTGTATGCTTAAAAAAGAACACAAGCACATGTTATAAAAGCTGAAATATCTTTAGAAAGGTGAATTGGCATGGATTGGCTTGATCTCTTGTCAAAAGAATGGTACAGATGACAGAAATACACCTCTGGGGCAGCACGGTTGCTCAGTGGTTAGCACTGCTGTCTCACAGCACCAGGGACCCGAGTTCAATTCCACCCTCGTGCGACTGTCCGTGTGGAGTTTGCACATTCTTCCCATGTCTGCGTGGGTTTCCTCCAAGTACTCCGGTTTCCTCCCACAGTCCAAAGATGCGCAGGTAGGTGAATTGGCCATGCTAAATTGCCCATATTGTTCAGGGATATGTAGATTAGGGAGATGGGTCTTCGTGGAATGCTCTGAGGTTCGGTGTGGACTTGTTGGGCCAAAGGGCCTGTTTCCACACAGTAGGGATTCTATGATCTTCTATGACCTCATTTAGGATACAGAAAAGCAAGTTTTTTGCACAACTGGTGTGATTCAAGTTGCTTCTGAATGCCTTGTCAAATTGCATTGGTACTTATGCAAGAGCATAAATACAAAAGGAATTGCAATAAAAAGTTGAAGGAGAAAATGGATTACAACAGTACACCAGCAAGAAACATAAAAACATGCTGTAAGAGCTTCTACAAACATATAAAAGCAGGTGAATTGCTGAAGTAGATGTTGGTCTCTTAGGCACCAGGATTAGGGAATTAATAATGAGAAATGAGGGAATGGTAGAGACTTCAAAGACACTAAAGACATACCAATAAAGATACAAAATCTGGGAGAAAGAGAGAAATTGTCCCTTGAGAAAGGTATTCAGTAAACTGATGGAAATAAAAGCTGACAACTCCAAGCATGTTGGCCTGCATCTTAGGGTCTTAAAAGATTTGGCTGGACACATAATAAATACATAGATTGTAAGTTAAAATGCAGAGGTCCGAGTGGATTGATAAACTTCAAATATTGTAGGTCTCTATTCAAGAAAGGAGGGAGACAGAAGCCGGAAACTATGACCTAATTAATCCAAACATCTGTCAGTTGGAAAATACTGAAAACAATTATTAGTGTTATTATAAGGAAGTAGTAGCCAAATATTAAGAACATCCTAATATAATCAAGCAGAGTTAACATGATTTTATCGAAGGAAAACTGTTTGACAAATTTGTTAAAAATATATCAAGCAAGGTGGATAAAGATGAACCAGTAGGGCAGGCAATGGCCTAGTGGTACTATCAGTAGATTATTAATACAGTCGCCCAGGTAATGTTCTGGGGACCAAGTTCAATTCCATCATGGCAGGTTGTGGAATTTTAATTCAATAAGAATCTGGAGTTAAAAGTCTAATGATGACCATAAAACCACAGTTGATTATTGGAAAAACCCCATCTGGTTCACTAATGCTGTTTAGAAGGGGCGATGGTGAGGACAGGAAGCATTGCCTTGAAATCGGCCATGATGTGGAGGTGTCAGTGTTGGACTGGCGTGGACAAGATCAGAAATCACATGACTCCAGGTTATAGCCCTGAAAACGCAAGCTTTCAGAGTCTTACTCCTTCTTCAGGTGAGAGAGGTAGTATCAGACACAGAATTTATAAGTAACTTTTTTTCGTTTACTTTTAAATTCTGTGTCTGATACCACCTCTCTCACTAACACCTGAAGAAGGAGTAAGACTCTGAAAGCTTGTGTTTTCAAATAAACCTGTTGGGCTATAATCTAGTGTCCTGTGTTTTTGAAATTGATATTGTCCAGATAGCTGCTGTAATGTCTCTCGTGGATGTTTTTTTTTTGCATTGCTGAATTTAAGATATTTCTGTAATAGCCAGTGTAAAATATTTATCAACTTTACTCAAACCATTGCCAAGATCTACCATATACGTAGATTCATTTGAAGCCTTATTTTCATAGTTACATCTCTCCTCTTTTCAACACCTGTTGTTTCCAAATATGAAGTGTTTGATTTGTTTTTGTTAGTGTGTTAGTGTTGAAGAGAAGTTTGAAAAGAAGCTTTCAGAATTTGTTTTGTGGCTGTATGGTTATCTCCAAGCCCAATAGTTCATTGACTGATTTAGACACTGATGACAGGTATTGCATTCTTGTGATATTTTCACATATGTTAAAACAGGTCTTTTTAATGTCTCCTGAAAGCAATTCTTTTGTTCCTCTGCTCCAGTGTACGTCCCAATTTACACCAATGTTGTAATATTTTACTTAAACTGGCCTTGATCATTTAATGATCCTCCCTGATGTATAGTTCCATGACCTTCTGCTCAAGCATCTGGTGTTGCAGCACGAGCATATAAAACTTGGTATTAAATATTCAGGCTGCAGTTAAGGTTTAAAAGAAAGTTGCAGGGTTTTTTTTGCCTCCATTCTTTTCCCTGCTCTTACTCCATTCCATGGCAACATGAAGAAAATGATCCTTCCTCAAATTTTCTGAAATGCACTACCTGAAGGGGTGGTGGGAGCAGATTCAAGAGCAATTTCCAAAAGGGGGTTGGATATATGCCTGAAAGGAAAATAATTGCAGGAATAAGAAGAAATAGCAGGATGTTGTAACAATTGGCTAGTTCTTCCAAAGACCTCATGCAGGCCCATTTAGATCAAATGGCTTTCTGTGCTGTACCATTCTGTCATTACTATGCTGTACCATGAGGGAGTGGACTGAAATGGAGACAAAACAATTTTCTCACAGGGAGGGAATATAAAATCAGCTGATCACAAGCTGAACAGCTCACTCTCTCAGTTGAATAATGGAGAGATGTGCTCAGGAGTAGAGGGACTCATTATTTACTATGGAGGGGATTCCTTTTAAGTATTGCAGTTTCATTTATACAATGAAAATCATAATTATAGTTAAAGATTATTTGATTTGCATAAACCCTTTTCCAAAGTGCATTAAATTGGCAGTTCTCTACTTTAACTATAATAATGTTGGTAATAATCATATTTAATGGTCTTACAGCAAAAAGGTGGAGTACAGTTTTGCTAATGGCCACATTTACATTAAGTGCATAAACTCCTTTGAAGTTCCTAAAGCTGACTATATCTTGGTTGTACGTTAGAGAATGTTGTTGCTTCTTCCCTCGGGCGGATTTGACTGTGCAGCTTCTTTTTCGTTTTTTTTTCCCTTCTCTGATCCCTCCCCATCACTACCACTCACTGCTCCAGACTCTTCTTAAAAATCATCTGGCACTCTAAAGCATACGTGTCATATTGTACCTTCACAGTCTGCATCAGAGCATGTGTTTCTGTTTTTACTAAGGTGAAGTCATTCTGATAAACTTTATGCTGTCATTTTTCATCCAGAAAGCCCTTCATGTTTGCTAATAATTGGCAGCAGAGATAGATTTTTCCTTTCAAGTGATGACTAGTTGGCTGAAGATCAAAGCAAGGCCCTGTGCTTTTGGTTGCCATGAAGGGGCGTTGAAATTGGCATAGAGCCCAGATCCTAAGTGACAGGCATACCGATTAGGTGCCAAGCGCCTAGGTCAACAGCGAGTGTCTGTGCACGTTCTTCCTCTTTGCCTATCTCATGTTACATTTCTCCTTTTGTTTTTACAGACCAGCAACAAGTTGAAGCAGATTGAGAAAGAATACAGCCAGAGGCTTTTAAAATCTTCGCAGGTATGACCCAGAGATTCAGAAACTTCTGTATCCATGTCAAGTTTGTGAACTGTCAGTAAACCCATTTTACCAAATCATCTTTCCTTAAGAAACACTTGCTCACTTTCAAATTGTCTGCAGACCAAAGTTATACATTAAAGTCCATCAGAACCTAAAAGAATGTTTTGAAGATCGAATCTTCTGCTGCTTTAGTAAAAATAATTGGGGATTATTAATTGTTTTGCATCCGTAAGTATTGTGCTCCAAAATCCAAGAAGTTGTCTCTTAACAACTGAGATAAAACTGTTTTGAAAACCCTACACGATCAAAGTACACAAAGCATACTCCTTTGCAAAGTTCATTGTTGTCATACAGTAGATCTAATCAGTGGAGATGACAGTAAGGCATAAATCAACTACCATCTGCCTCGATAGGCCCACCTCCAAAGCCTAAAGCAGCTGTTCTAATTAAAAGTGTACAGAAACTGTGCATGATTCTTTTCATCCAACCAACACAAGAATAGCATAAGATTTGGTGAGAGCTGATTTCTGACTATTTGAGTTGAATAAGAAAAAATCTTGTGTCTTAAGTGACCAGAATGTCTCATAAAATGGTGGTAAGAAAGAATACTGAGAGGATTTTTACAATTACTAAACAGTGTTCTAAGAGATTAAGTGGGTGTGCAGGCTTTATTCATTAAATTCTTTGCATATTGCAACATTCCTGTTATTTAAACAATCTTAATCCCTTTCTTTCTAGAACAGCTTTCTTCATTTGGGTTTTTAATCTACCAGTACTCTTGATCTTAATTTACTCATTTGTTCCCTTCCACGGTCCTTGCTCAGTGAATCCATTGCATTCTCATTGATACGGAAGTTGTAATGCTGAATGCCAAAGACATTCTTGTTGACCTTTAACAACTCCAACACCTGGCTGGCCTCCCACATTCTCCTCTTCTTAAACCTGAGATCATCCAAAATTCTATTACCTCTGTGTTCAGTGACCTTCATTGACTCCAGTTTAAACAACATCTGTGTTAAAATTCTCATTCCACGACAGCCTCGTTGTCCCTCTGTGTATAATCTGCTCCATCTGGCATTGTGGATTTGCCTACAGCACATGGACTGCAGCAGTTTAAGAAGTCAGCTTACCACCATCTTCTCAAGGGCAACCAAGGAAAGGCAATAAATGCTGGCCAGTCAGCAATGCCATGTCCCACGATTGAGTAAAAACAAAACCTGGGAAGTATCTATGCTCCTCCAACTCTGGCTAGTTTAGCATCTCCAGTTTTAATTGCTCCACCACTGGCAGCTGTGCCTTCAGCTGGCAAGGCCCTGAGCTCTGGCATTCCCTTTCTAAACCTCTGCATCTCTTTCCACCTTTAATAGACACCTTTAAAACCAACTTCTAATGTTCCATAATATCTCCTTAAGTGGCTTGGTTTCAATTTTTTTTGTTTTTGGACACTCCATGAATTGCCTTCAGATGTTTAACACATTAAAAGGTGCTTTACAAATACAAGTTGTTGTTGAAGAGTGCTTTGAAGCTTCAGTAATAATGCATTCAACTGGTTCTGTCAGTTTGATTTCTCTTCATTAGTACTTAAGTCAAGTCAGTACTTAAGAATGATTTTCAGTTGCTACCGGGAGATGAGCAAAAGACCTGCAGTTTGTAGTGTTAGCTACAGTACTATGTAGCTTAGATCTATTAACTTAAAATGAAAAACAATTACATTGAAAAATCCATACCACTAAATTCAATCAGTAACCCTCAACTACATCCAATTTTAAGAAAATAACACAAGCTGTGGTTAATGCTGTGACTTGTCACGGCTCAAAACAAAAGGGTAAACACGAGTGAATAGAAGGAAAGAAATAATGATTCTTAAAGAAAATAAAGAAATTGTTATGGGGGAAACAACAAACTACCCTTGTAATTAAAGGGTGAAAATGTATGCACTTACTAAAGAAACATTCAAAAGGATGAAGGGCCTTTTAAAAAATGCATTACTCCTACTCATCTGGGCTGAATAGTATGCCTGTGTATCCACAAATGTGATATAATTATGTGACCAAGAACATTGATGCAATAGCAATAATGGCCCATTAGTATCTTTCATGTGGGTCTCCCACAGACTAAATTAGTCTAATCTAGTGCTCAGCACCCTCTTAAACGTTCACTTCCAACATGCACTCAAGAAACATTGCACTTAGGATTTTGTTGTTCACTTTACCCAAGTAATAACCTTTTTTTCCTCAAGTGTGGTCACGATAAACTCTAAACTCCCCATTTAGTCTGGCAAAATGTTCAAAAGTACTGAGATTTTCACAGAGGAACTGTATGGAGTGTGTTGCTGCAATAGTACAGCGAACATATCCCAATCATTTTTATTCATCTTGTTAGCACCCAAACTATCCATCCAAAATGAAACCATGCTGTGGCTTCTTGATGACTGACTTTATAGTAAAATTGCTTAAAAATATACTATTCATCTTTTCAGTTGTTGATTGCAACTACAGTTTTGTGCAGATTTTAATTACTTCCCACGTAAGTTTGTTAACTTTTCTGGAATGTTGTGGAAGACCAGGAATTTAGAAAAGTTTCAGTAAATAGAGGCATTAAATTGGAGACAGAGGATAGAAGACTTTTTCCTGCGCAGTCAAGAATTATCCTTCCAGGTATTGAAGCTTCTATTCATGACATGGCAAGGTGGTGCAACCAAAGAATGAAAATATCGGGCAGACCAGTGACACGACGACGTAGAAGCACAAGTAGTTGGTAAGGAAACCTCTCAGAGAAATTTTACCAGACTAGTACCTTAAATGATCAGATCATCTTCATAAGGAAAGGCTTGTATCTGCTAGAATTTAGAAGAGTAAGAGCTGAGGTGATTGAAACTTACAGGATAGTTGTGGAGAGAAGTTACAACTAGAGAGCACTCTTTAAAAATAAGAAGCCACTCTTGTAAAACAGTTCTTTTTCTCACAGATGGTCATGAGTTCCTGAAAATATGGTGCAACAGAGTCTTTGAATATTTTTAAAGCACAGATGGATAGATTCCTGGTGAGCAAGGGAGTGAAAGGTTATCAGAGTTTTCCCTTCAGATCAGACATGATCTTATTAAATGGTGAAGCATGCATGATGGGCTGAATGACTTACTACTGCTCCTTGTTTGAATGCTCATGTAATTATAATGCATGCAACCAGAGCTGTCAACCTTACCCACATAATCAGAAGACACTGCAAGCATTTCTGTTGTCATGATACAGGTTAGGAGGTCACTGTTTCCTTTTATAGTCCCACTTCCCCACTGGTCACAAGAAATTTTACATTTAACCAAGTTGCTGATATAGCCAATCATACTGGGGACATGATGGCCTACTGGGATTGTCACCGGACTAATAATCTAAGGATCCAGATAATGTTCCAGCAACATTCAGCCCTAAATTCAAATCCCACCATGACAGAAAGTGAAATTTTAATTCAATAAAAATCTGGAGTTAAAAGTTTTATGATGATCGTTGTTGGGAAAAACCTATCTTAGTT
The DNA here is from genome assembly GCF_021869965.1 of Rhincodon typus. Lineage (NCBI taxonomy): Eukaryota > Metazoa > Chordata > Chondrichthyes > Orectolobiformes > Rhincodontidae > Rhincodon > Rhincodon typus. The sequence continues at coordinate 4,697,732 of NC_063354.1, read as the reverse complement.
GCTAAGGTTCTTTAGAGAAGGAAACTGCCATCCTTACCTTCATATGACTCTCGACCCGCAGAGGGTGGTAGGAATCTGGAATGCACTGCCTAGAAGAGTCATAAACACAGAAAACCTCAGAACCTTTAAAAGGGACAGGAATAACCACTTGAAATATCACAACATGTTGAAGTGTTGGAACATGGGATTAATGAAGATAGGTCTGCAAGAACTCAATGGGTGAAATGGCCAATTATCTACCAAATGAAGTAAAAGAATGGACAGAAGATGAAACCAGGGAGTAGCACCCAAAAATAAGCAAAATACTGCGGATGCTAGAAATCTGAAACAAACACAGAGGATGCTGGAGAAACTCAGCAGGCCTGGCAGCATCTGCGGAGAGAGAAATTTAATATTGAGTACAATGTAACTCTTCTTCTATTCTGTGAAGAGTCATACCAGACTGAAGTGTTAACTCAGTTGCTGTCCCTGCTAACTCGGGAAGGACACAGTACATACTTCACCAAGTGAGGGTGGACAAGCTATCTTCCACAAGCCTTGATGCAGGCAATTAACTATCTTTCTGCTGACTCACCAACCAGATCTGAATCACCCCCAGGAATTACTAGGCTTTGCAATTTTTTAATGATGACAATAAAAGATTTGATTAGATTGAAAGTGAATTGGCTATCACCCACCAGCCGGTAGTTTTCACTGACTGACATTGAGAGACAAAGATAGTTCTAAGCTTATGCTATAAACAGGAATATAGGCTGTAGGAGAGAAATCATTTTATGATTTCTTTCCTTCCTTTAGGTCCATCTATTATACATGCTATTCAACAATCAAGTGAATACATATGCAGATAACCCGCTCCTTAACCTGTTCCAGTGCTAATCCACCGGGTGCTAGGATGATCTTGAAACCTGCTGTGCCACCTGATATTGTAGTGAGTTAACAAAATTCCTGGGTGGGATGCTCTTCGGAGGGTCGGTGTGGATTTGATGGGTCAAATGGCCTCTTGCTGCACAGTCGGGATTCAATGATTCTGTAAAAGGTCTTTTCGTGATAATTTATTCTTGAATACTGTAATCTAACTGTATACCCCAACTGCTTAAACCAGTCCTTGGTTCCTAAAGGTTATTAGGGATGGGCAACAAATGAGGGCCTTACCAGTGAAACTCACATCCCACAAAGAATAAAAGATTTTCTCAAATGGAAATAGAAAGCATGTGAAAGCAGCAATGTTAACTGTTTCGGATAATCCTGGTACACCCCTTCTGAATCTCTCAGCACACCAGTCAGCATGTTGTGAGATGTAATGTTGTCCTTTTTAGGTGTTTACTTAAAATCTGTCATGTACACCTGTCTAAGCTTTTGGTCTTCCTCATATACCCATGTGCCAGATGAAGCTGCACTCTCTGACAAAGGACAATTAAAATATGAATCTTCGTGTCCATATATACAGCCTTTTAACACCCATATCATTTGTAATCATCATTGTTGTGCCAGCTGCGTAGGAATCCTATTTATTTTTCTTCATAATGATTAATGAACTGACAGAATGCTGTAAATGATGTTGGACTGTATTAACAGACAGAATGACAAGTGGTTTTCAGATTTCAAGTCAACATTACAGAAAATAGATTAACCATTTCAAACCAGGAGATAGTTTTCATTGGAGCTTATTTTCATCATAAATTCAAAATTATTAAGAACTAATGAAAGTTCTACTCACCACATCAAATGCAACCAGTTTTTAGTGCTTTGGTCTCAGATTTGCAGAATGATTCTCAGCACCAGACACAGACTCTGATGCCTCAAATGGGAGACAAACATTACAAGAGGCAAATTTAAGGGTTAGGGTAATTTTAAAAAGTGATCACAATGGACAGATAAAGTTCTTCAGCTGCTGCACTTCTGTACATTGGAGAATTGCTTGAAGACTACTCAAAAACCTGGCAGTATAGTGATTCTGAGATAACAAGGTGTAGAGCCGGATGAACACAGCAGGCCAAGCAGCATCAGAGGAGCAGGAAGGCTGA
>NC_063354.1:4671635-4695308 GCF_021869965.1 Rhincodon typus | reverse complement strand
TGGATGCTGTAAATCAGGAACAAAAACAAAGTTGCTGGAAAAGCTCAGCAGGTCTGGCAGCATCTGAAGTAAAAAACAGAGTTAACATTTCGGGTCCGGTAACCCTTCCTCAGAAATTCTGGGGTTCGAGGAAGGGCCATAAGGACCCAAAACATTAAATCTGTTTTTTTCTTCACAGATGCTGTCAGACCTGCTGAGCTTTTCCAGCAAGTTTGCTTCTGAAACCAGAAGAATCCAATTTGGGTTCAGTAGGTATCCCAGATTTTATTGAATTCACAAAATTCCCAGGAGATATTTTTGTGACATATTTCCATTAAACTAATACATGTTACCAGGTTTCCCTACTCCAGCAGTCTACGGGCAACCACAGCTTGGCATGTGGGCAGGTGATTCAGCTTTGTACAACTCTCAGCAAGAAGGAACCAGGTCAACAGAATAAATCAGCAGTGGGAAATCTTCAAAAATGAGATGATTATGAAATGCACATTTCTCTACAAAACAAACATTTAGCCAAATGTGGAAACCATTTGGAAACATGAAACCATTACTAAGGAAAACTGCTCAAGTATGTCCTGCCCATAAAAAAACAAAGCAAATCCAATTCAGCAAATTACCGCCCCTATCAATCTACTGTCAGTCACCAGTAAGGTGATGGAAGGTGTTGCCAACAGTGCAATCAAGAGGCACTTACTCGGCAGTCCTCATTTGAGTTCAGCTAAGTTAAGTCAGCTCTAAGCCTCAATACAGCTTTGATGAAAACATGGACAAGCACTCAATTTCAGAGGTGAGATGAAAATGACTGTCCTTGACAATAAGCATTGAAACATAGAAAATAGGAGCAGGAGTGGGCCGTTGGGCCCTTTGAACATACACCGTAATTCATTGGGATCATGGCTGGTCCTCCAATTCAATAGCCAGTCCCGCTTTTCCCCCAAATCTTTTGATCCCTTTAGCTCCAAGTGCTATATCGAACACATTGAAATCATACACTGTTTTGGCCTCGACTACTTTCTATGGTAGTGAATTCCACAGGTCCACCACTCTCTGGGAGAAGAAATTTCTCCACATATCAGTACAAAATGGTTTATTCAGCATCCTTAGACTATGAGTGCATGTTCCAGGCTTCCACTCCATTGGGAACATTCTTACTGCATCTACCCTATCTAATCCTGTTAGAATTTTATTGGTTTCTACAAAATCCCTTCTCATTCTTCTGAACTCCAGCAAATATACAAAGAATAAAGAAGAACAAAGAACAATACAGCGCAGGAATAGGGCCTTTGGCCCCCCAAGCCTGTGCTGCTACATTTTGCCCTTCCATAATAAAACTGTCTTCACTTACAGGATCCATATCCTCCTATTCCCTTCCTATTCATGTCCAAGGGCTTCTTGAGTTCTGCTGTTGTGTTTGCTTCCACCATGTCCTCTGGCAGCATGTCCAGTCACTCACCACTCTTTATATGAAAAACCTACCTTGCACATCTCTTTTAAACTGCCCCCCTCGCACCTTGAACCTGAGTCCCATAGTAATTGACCCCTCCATCCTGGGAAAAAGCTTCTTACTTCCCACTCTATCCATGCCATTCACTATCTTATAAACTTCTATCAGGTCATCCCTCAACCTCCTGCGTTCCAGTGAGAACAAACCCAGCCTATCCAACGTTTCTTCATAGCTAAAATCTCCCATAACAGGCAACATCCTGGTAAACCTTTTCTGTACCTTCTCCAAAGCATCCACATCCATCTGGTAGTGTGGTAATCAGAACTGTATGCAATATTCCAAGTGTGGCCTAACTGAAGTTCTATAAAACTGCCACATAACTTGTCTATCTTATACTCATTACCCCTTCCAATGAAGGCAAGCATGCCATAAGTCTTTTTTACTACCTTATCTACCTGCACTGCCACTTTCAATGATCTGTGCACCTATACCCCCAGATCCCTCTGCATATCAATACTCCTAAGGATTCTGCCATTCACTCGATAAATTACACCTGTACTTGACCTTCCAAAATGCATCACCTCACATTTGTCCAGATTAAACTCCATCTGCCATTTTTCTGCCTGTCTCCAAACGATCAATATACTGCTGTATCCTCTGACAATCCTCCTCACTATCCGCAACTCCACCAATCATGTATTGTCTGCAAATGTACTAATTAGACCAGCTACAATTTCCTCCAAATCATTTACGTAGACCATGAACAGAGAGGTCCCAGCATTGATCCGTGTCTCCTATGTCTAAGCCAGTTCTGTATCCAACATGCCAGCTCACCCCGATACCATGTGACTTCACCTTTTGTCCCAATCTACCATGAGGGACCCTGTCAAAGGCTTTACTGAAGTCCATGCAGACAACATCAACCACTTTTCCTTCATCAATCATCTTCATCACCTCCTCAAAAAACCCGATTAAGTTAGTGAGGCACAACCTCTCATGCACAAAACCACGCTGTTTGTCACTAATAAGTCCATTTGTCTCTAAATGCATATAGATCTTGTCCCTGAGAATCTTTTCCAATAATTTCCCTACCCCCGACATGAGACTCACAGGTTTGTAATTTCCAGGATTATCCCTGCCACCCTTTTTAAACAATGGGACAATATTGGCTATTCTCCAGGCCTCCGGGACCACACCTGTGGCCAAAGAGGACACGAAGATGTCCGTCAATGCTCCAGCAATTTGTTCTCTTGCCTCCCTCAATATTCTGGGATAGATCCCATCAGGACCCAGGGATTTATCTACCTTAATACTTTTTAAGACGGGTAACACCTCTTCCTTTTTAATAGCAACTTGGCTTAGAAACTCGATACTCTTTTCCCTGAGATTATTTCCCCACCAATTCTTTCTCTTTGTGAATACTGATACAAAGTATTCATTAGGACCTTACCTACCTCTTCTGGCTCCACACATAGATTCCCTCCTTTGTCCTTGAATGGGCCAACCCTTTTGCTGGCTACCCTCTTGTTTTTTATATATGTATAAAGAGCCTTGGAATTCTCCTTTGTCCTGTTTGCTCATGACTTTTCATGACCCATGTGCAGAGAACTCTGAAACTTTGGAGATGGATATAGATAATTTGTGAGTGGGCAAAGGTCTGGTAGACGGAGTACAATGTTGATAAATGTGAAGTCATCCATTTTGGTGGGAATAACAGTAAAAAGGACTATTATTTGAATGGTAAAAAATTACAGCATGCTGCTGTGCAGAGGAATCTGGGTGTCCTTGTGTGTGAATCGCAGAAGGTTGGATTGTAGGTGCAACAGGTAATTAAGAAGGCAAATGGAATTTTGTCCTTTATTGGTCGAGGGATTGAGTTCAAAAGCAGGTAGGTTTTGTTACAGTTGTATAGGGTGCTGGTGAAGCCACACCTGAAGTACTTTGTGCAGTTTCGGTCTCCTTACTTGAGAAAGGATGTACTAACACTGGAGGGGGTGCGGAGGAGATTCACTAGGTTGCTGTGGTTGGTTTGCTCGCCAAGCTGGTTCAATAGTTTGCAGACGTTTCATTACCCTGCTAGGTAAAATCATCAGTGCAGCCTGTGATGAAGCGTAGTTGTGTTTTCCCGCTTGTCATTTAACCTCTGGGGTCCGTTGGAGTTGATTACTCTTTTCTGGTTTTTCTTTGCAGTGGTGTGTTTACAGGGTCTAATTCTACATGTTTATTGAGGTCTTCTTGATGGAGAACCAGGCCTGTAGAAATTCCTGTACTTGTCTCTGTTTGGCTTGTCCTGGGATCCTGATGTTGTTCCAATCGAACTGGTGGTTCCCCTTGTCTGTGTGTATGGAGACGAGTGAGTATTGGTTGTGTCTTTTTGTTGCTAGTTGGTGATCATGTATTCTCATAGCCAATTTCCTTCCTGTCTGTCCAGTGTAATGTTTGTTGCAGTCCTTGCATGGAATCGTGTATATTACTTTGGTTCTGTCCATAGTTGGTAAGGGGTCTTTGGGTCTTGTTAGCAGTTGGTGTGGGGTTGATGTAGGTTTGTGTGCTACTCTGATGCCCAGTGGCCATAGGAGTCTTGTGGTCAGTTCAGACATGTTCTTGATGTACAGTAACGTGACAAATGTATTGGAGCGTACTGTATCTTCCTGTTGTCGTTTGTGTTACAGGCATCATCGGACCCAGCTGTTCTGGTATCTGTTGTCCCTGAATACTTGGTGAAGGTATTCTTCTTCATTTTGGCGTAGTTCTGGATTGCTGCAATGTATTGTGGCTCGTTTGAACAGTGTTTTTATGCAACTCTATTTGTGGGTGTTGGGGTGGTTACTGTTGAAATTTAGGACGTGATCCATGTGTGTGGCCTTTCTGTATACTTTGGTCAGAAATGCCCCGTTGGCCCTGCATTCTACCATCACGTCCAGGAATGGGAGCTGTTTGTTCTTTTCTTCTCTGGTGAATTTAATGCCAGTGAAAATGTTGTTTATGAGTCGGTGTTTTCTTTCTACTTAGTTCATTTGATGATGACGAAAGTGCCATCCATGTATCGGATCCATACTTTGGGTTGGATCTGCAGAAGGGCCGTGCTTTCAAGTCTCTGCATCACTGCTTCTTCTATTAGTCCAGACTTGGGTGATTCCAAAGGTGTCCCGTTAATTTGTTCGTAGATCTGAATAGTGTTGTAAAATAGAGAGACCTAGGTGTTGACGTACATAATTCTTTGAAGTTTGCATCACATATAGATAGGGTGCTTAAGAATGTGTTTCGCATGCTTGCCTTCATTGCTCAGACCTTTGAGTAAAGGAGTTTGGACATCATGTTGAGGCTGTACAGGATGTGGATGAGCCCTCTTCTGGAGTACTGTGTGCAGTTTTGGTCACCCTGCTAAAGGAAGGATGGTATTAAATTGAAGAAGGCTCAGAAAAGATTTACCAGGATATTGCTGGGAAAAGAGGGTTTGAGTTATATAAGTAGACTGGATAGGCTGGGACTATTTTCGCTGGAGCGTAGGAGATTGAGGGATGACCTTATTGAGGTTTATAAAATCATGAGGGGCATAAATAATGTATTGCCTAGGATAGCAGAGTTCAAAACTTAGGTGGCATATTTTTAAGGTGAGAGGAGAAAGTTTTAAAAAGGACATGAGGGGCAACTTTCTTTACACAGAGTGTGGTTGTTTGTGGAATGAACTGCCAGAGGAAATGATGGATGCAGGTACAGTTACAGCACTTAAAATACATTTGGATTAGTACATGAATAGAAAGGTTTGGATGGGTATGGGCCAAACACAGGCAGGTGGGACAAGTTTAGTTTAGAAACATGGTCGGCATGGACCAGTTAGACTGAAGGGTCTGTTTCCATGCTGTATGATTCTATGACTATCACAGGAGAGGACGGTATGTTATTATGGGGAGCAAAAGTGATTGTCCTGAGTAAAGGTCACTGCCAGAGAGAGAGACATAACAAGAACTGCAGATGCTGGAGTCAGAGACAATACAATGTGGAGCTGGAGGAATACAGCAGGTCAGGTAGCATCAGAGGAGCAAGAAAGTCAACATTTCGGGTTTACATCATTCATCAGTCCTAATTAAGTGTGTAAACCCAAAACATTAACTTTCCTGCTTCTCTGTCACTGCCAGATACTGGCTGAACTTCACCAGGGTCATCCAGTGGTTTCCAAAATGAAGATGTTGGCGAGAAGTTATGTCTGGTAGCCAGGATTAGATGCAGACATAGTCGTGTTGGTGGGGCAGTGCTCAGAGTGCCATGAAGAACAAAAGGTGCCACCAGCAGCTCCCCCCACATTCGTGAGAATGGCCAGGTAAACCTTGGAGTCATTTACACGTCGACTATACAGGGCCTTTTATGGGCTCAATGTTCTGAATCATTGCGGAACCAAAGCGGCTGGATGTGCATAGAGTTCATTCGTCAAACATGGGACAATGGGAGACAAACTGCAAACATATTTTGCAATACGTAGACTCCCAGATATGTTGGTCACAGATAACGGGCCATTGTTTACCAGCAGGAAGTTTGAGTTCTTCCTGAACTCGAATGGTATTCAGCATGTAAGGACAGCTCCATAGCATCCATCATCCAATGGTCTGGCAGAAAGAGCAGTCCAAACTCTAAAGGCAGGCTTAACAAAACAGCCTACAGCTTCACTAGATACCAAACTGTCTCAGTTCCTGTTTGATTGTAGGACCACCCCTCATGTGACTACTGGGAGAGCTCCAGCAGAGTTGCTGATGGGGAGAAATCTCCGCACCAGGTTAACTCTGATCTTCCTGGACATACGGGAGAGGGTGAAACAGCATCAGGAACTCCAATGCCGGACATAAGACACTGCTAAGCCAGAGACAGAGTTTAGTTCAGGGCACGACGTTTGGTGTAGGAACAACGGGAATTGCCCTGCATGGGTAAGAGACACGGTTGATGCAAAGTCAGGGCCAATGATGGATAAAGTTCAGTTAGGTGCGATGATCTTGAAAAAGCACACAGATCATCACACTTGCAAATGGTGCAGGAGCAAAATGTGTCTGACTCCTCAATAGCCTTTCTGATTGCTCTGGTCCCCATGGGTTCTCCCTCTCAGTTAAGTGTTGAAGACACCTCGGAATCTGAGGTGGACACAGTAGATGTTGCCACCTCCACCCCTTTTCTATCTAAGGAAAAGAATGAATTTCTTCCGAGATGCTCCGGGCGCAAGAAGCGAGCTACTGTGCATTACACGCCGCCCATATCAGAGACAGATTTGGAGGAACCTGACCTAGTGCTAAAACACCCCAAGAGGAGCTACAAAAAAAAGAACTGGCTTATGTCCTTGGACTCAGAGGGGGAGGGATGTAGTGATTGTAACGAGGTCAGAATAGAATATGAGTTCCCTGATTGGGGCTATTAGTCCGGTCCAATTCGGGAGCCCTGGCTGACAGATAAGAGCATCCTGTTTTCTCTGAGAACTGGTTCCGAGGGAGATGCATCTGTCTCGAGGACTCTCCACGTGTAAATAAAGGGTGACATGGTGACGGAATACTGACCTTTGTGGAGTTATTTCAGCCTCTATAGCAAGAACATCCTCCTCAGATAAGGAAATCAAAACTGCACACAATATTGCATGTGTGGTCTCACCAAGATTCTTTATCATTGCGCACGATAGACCTGCTCCTGTTCTCAAATCCTCTTGCTATGAAGGCCAACATGCTTTTTGCCTTCTTGACTGCCTGCTGCACCTGCATGCTCACCTTCTGTGACTGGTGTACAATAACGCTCTGTTCTTGTTGCCTACTCTCGTCTCCCAATTCATAGCTACTTGGATAATAATCGGCCTTCCTGTTTTTGCTCCCAAAGTGGATAACCTCACATTCATCCACATTTGCTGCATTTGCCATGCAAATCTACCCACTGACTCAGCTTGTCGAAATCACACTGAAGCATTTCTGTATCTTCCTCACAGCTCAGCCTCCCACCCAACTTTATGTCATCTGCGTTTTTGGAGACTTTATATTTAATTCCCTCAGCTAAATCATGAATACATTTTGTGAGTAGCTTGGGTTCTAGCACTGATCCCTGCATTACCTCACTAGTCACTGTCTGCCAAGCAAATTTCTGTCCATTTCGATACATTAGCCCATCACATGTGCTTTAATTTAAATGCTAATCTCTTATGTTGAACTTTATTGAAAGTCTTCTGAAAGGCCAAATAAACCACATCCAGTAGCACCCCCTCATCAACTCTGAGTTAAATTTATCAAGTGTGATTTCCCTTTCGTAAATTCATGCTGACTCTGTCCAATCCTGCCACTGCTTTCTAAGTGCTAAGTTATTAAATCTTTTCATAGACTCTAGCATTTTCCCCACTATCAGCATCAGGCTGACTGGTCTATAATTTATGGTTTTCTCTGTATCTCCCTTTTTAAAAAGAATAATTACATCACCTATCTTCCAATCTGTATGAACAGTTTCAGAGTTTTGGAAACTGGACAATGACCACCAATGTATCAACTATTTCTCAGGTTACTTCCTTCAGTACTTTACGATGTAGTCTCTCAAGCCCTGTTGGACTATAACCTGGTGTTGTATGACTTGTGACCTTGTCCACCAGGTGGGGCAAAATCTGTGGAGAAAAAGCAGAGTTAATCCTTCAGGTTGAGTGGCCCTTCTTCAGAACAGGAATATCTTTTTCCAGTAATTTCTGATTTTGTTTCTGATTTCCACCATCTGCAGTTCTTTAGTTTTTTTGTGTAATATTTTTTGCTTCTTTGTGTTTCTTAACTCTATCCATACAGATTCCAGCTTGTCCGAGCTAAAATCTTTCCTCACTGCTGCATTAATATTTCCTTTAATCAGCAATGCGACTCCACCATCTTTTCCTTTTCATCTGTCCTTCCTGAACATTGAATATCCCTGAATATTCAGTTTCTGTCTCTGATTACCCTGCAACTATATCTCTGTAAACCTGAATATATTGTCTCTGTTTTCAGGTATTTGTGCGATCAATTCATCCACTTTATTGTGAACACTCCACTCATTAAGGCACAAATCCTTCTGATGAAGGGTCTAGGCCCAAAACGTCAGCCTCTCTGCTCCTATGATGCTGCTTGGCCTGCTGTGTTCATCCAGCCCTGCACCTTGTTGTCTCCAATCCTTCAAGGCTGTCTTTTTAGCATTACTTGTCCTTGTCATTATTTTCCATTGTGGTCTTGTTTGATTTTGGCCCTTGATTTCTCTATTTATTGCTTTTCTTATTCCCTTTCTATCTTTTGTTCTTGTCTTTGATTCCCATTCCTCTGACTCCTTGGTACCCAACTCCCTGCTGTCTTATTTTAAAGCCTCCCCAACCAGTCTGGCAAGTACTACCTCTAGGACATCAGTCTCAGTCCTGCCCATGTATAATTCATCCAGTTTGTACTGGTCCCACCTCCCCTAAAACCAGTGCAATGCCCCAGGAATCCTGCTATTTCTACTCTAACCAGCATATGGCAATTGTAGCAGTCCTGAGATCACTACCTTTGAGGTCCTAATTTTTAAACTTACTTTCTAACTCCCTATTTTGTGCTTTTAGGACTCCATCCTTTTTTTAACCTATGTCATTTATTCCAATGTGCACAATGACCACTAACTGTTCACCGTTCCCCTCTAGAATGTCCTGTAGCTGCTCTGAGACATCCTTGAACCGAACACCAGGGAGGTATCATACCAACCTGGAGTCTTATATGGAGATGCAGTAACACTTATCTATTCCCCTTACAATTGAATCCCCTACAACTGTTGCGTTCCCACATTTTTTACTCCTCCCCTGTGCAGCATAGCCAACTGTGGTGCAACGAATTTGGCAGTTGTTGCTTGCTCCTGAAAGGCCATTCTCCTCAACAGCATCCAGAGTAGAATATCCACTGCGCAGAGGAATAGAGACAGGGGATTCCTGCACTGCCTGCCTAGTCCTTCTTGCCAGTGGAGTCTTAGCCTGCAGTAATGACCACCTCCCTAGACATGCTATCCATGATAGCCTCTGCCTTGTGAAAGCTCCACACTGGCCCCAGCCACTGCTGCAGGTCCCTAGCCTTGATTTCTGGGAGCTGCAAATGAAAACACTTCTGCACGCATGCTGGTCTCGGGCTCTGGAAATGTGCTTGGCTTCCCACATAGAGCAGAAAGAGCAAAACACAGCTGTGAACTCTTCTGCCATGACTTACCCTTTTTAATTAAATCTTTTGGTAGATGCTTAATATCAATTACTCTAGGGCTATTATTCCTTGAACTTCATTACTATAGATTTTAGTCCTGACAAACTACAAACCACAGAAAAAAATGGCAAAAGCATACCTTTCACATTGTGCTCTAAATTCCCAGAAATAAACACTAATTCTGGCTATTCTCACTCAGCATGTGTTCACTCCTAACTGCTCGTGTAAAGCTTATTAATTTGACCAAATATAGCATTCAAAAGCCTTAATGTAGTGATTGGAACCAAGTGGACCTCATTGACTATGCGATCCTTGATTGGAGTTGTCAACCTGAGCTAATCAGGAAGCCCTGGCTGACCAATATAATCAGAGCATTTAGAATCCCCTCAGTCCAGAGGACTGACTCCTAGCTGGCTGGCCACAGCCACTGTACTGCATACAAGTAAATAAAGGGTGATTTTGTGACGGGATACCGGCCTCTATGCAGTTATTTCAGTGGCAACGGTGGAAAACAGTACATGCCTGAAGAACATTTGCTCGCAACAGTCATCTTGGAGTTGGAGGTAAGCATTTCTGGCATCCTGCCTTTATTTGGGAAGCTTGACTTGTACGATCCTGCTGTCAAAGACAGGGCCCAGTATGTGGAAAGAATGCAATGTTTTTTTCTGGGCAAATGACATTTGAGCAGATGAAAAGCAACGGGTAATCCTTCTGACTGTTTGCGGACCCACAGCATTTTCGGTTATAAGGGGCTTACTTTTACCAGAGGCACCCGACACTAAAATCTTCCAAGAGTTAACAGAGTTGGTTAAGGAATATTACGACCCCAACTCTAACTCTAACTCTCAGATGCTATTGGTTTTATTTGGTTGTTAGAGGACCAGGAATACCAATAAAGAGCGCTTGGGAGAACTTGGACGTTGTGCTTGAATGTTTCTCCTGGGTGTGTGTACACCTTAGGAGGGAAAAATCTGTATTCCAGGCCTCCTCTAAACGCGAGAGACAATATAATTTGGGGGACAAAGCTTGGTGCTGGAACCATGGAAATGGCTTGGTATGGGCACAAGGCAGGGTTGATGCGAAGTCAAGCCCCATGACTTAGAAAGTTCAGGTTGATGAGGAGGTTCTGAATAAACGTGGATCACCTGAAACCTGCTACCTCACAAACGGGGCAGGAGCAAAATATACCTGGCCCCTCACAACAGCCAAAAGGCCTATTCTCCCCCTCTGTCTAGTGTCAAGGAAACCTCGCTGTCCAAGATGGATGCAGCCTCGATACCATTACCGCTGGAAGACGCGGAAACTCTCCCGAGACACTCCGGATGCAAGAGGCAGGAAACAGTCTGGTACATGCTGCCCGTGTCAGAGTCGCAGTCAGAGGAACTAGAGCTGGAGTGAAAATATCGCAGGAAAGCTACATGAGAAAGACCAGGCCTACATCCCCAGATTTGGGGTGGAGGGGTTTGCAAGGGGAGATTTAGTGATTGGAACCAGGTGGACCTCGTTGGCTCTAAGATCCTTGATTGGGGTTGTTAACCTAGGTCAATCGGGAGGCACTGGCTGACCAATATAACTGGGAGATTTCTCATCTCCTTAGTCCACGGGACTGACTGCAAGCTGGCTGGCCATGTCCAGTGTAATGTGCGCAAGTAAATAATGGGTGATTGGTGACAGGATACCGGCCTCTGTGCAGTTATTTCACTTAATGAAATTGAAGTCAATGGGAATCAGGTGGTAGATTCTCCACTGTTTGAAGTCATACCTAGCTCAAAGGAAAATAATATGGATTTTGGAAGACAGTCATTTCAGATCAGGATAATGCTTCAGTAATTCCTCAGGCTTAGAACACTTTCTATCTTTAGCTGATTCATCATAACCTTCCCTCCAGCATAAGGTCAGAAATGGGAATATATACTGGTTGCACAGAATTCAGTGCCACTTGCAGCACCTTAGATACTAAAGCATTCCCTGCTTGCTTGCAAAGACAACTTTCAGGCTATTAAGTAGTAACAATAGCACCACATAGATGCCAGACAATTTTCATATCCAACAAGGGAAAATATAACCTTTGGCATTAACACAGCTTAATCCTCCAACATCGTTGGATCAGCATTGACCAGGACCTCAACTGGAGTCATCATTTCAACACTGTGACTGGAAGAGTAGGTCAAAGTAACTTGCCTACTTACTTCCTAAAGCCTGATGACAAGGCAGAAGTCAGTTGTGTGATAGAGTACTCTCCAGTTTGCCAGGTGTGTGCAGCTACAACAAACTCCAGAAGCTCGTTATCATTCAAGAAAAAGCAGCTCTTTGGAATAAAGAGACAATGCACAAAATGCTGTAGTCTTGAAGAATTAGGAATATGGAAAGTAGGCTATTATTGAGCTGCAGGAGATTACAGGGATAGAGAGCAGCATGGTGCTAAAGGATTTTAACTGTGTATTTCTGTCAGGTAAAAAGGAGGTGTGATGTTCATCAAAGATTAGTGTTCTTGGATTGAAAGTAAATCTGCAATCAAATGTTGCCATATGATAACAATTAAGGCTAACAATACCAAAAACGTTGACGAACATAGAAAATGCATATGGGAGATGAGAGGGCGCTTTAGTAAAGCTAAAAGTAGATGGGATAAAGGACATGACAGAAGGAAGTAGTAAAGACTTCGTTACAATTCCTGCGATGAAACCATGAATCAAAATAACCAAGTTTACTGAATGGTCCCTAAATGAAGAAATTGCCCACAAGATTCTACTTTTTGGAACTATTACTTGAACATGAATCGGAAGTAATGCATATTCAACATGAATTAACAGGCAAATACGTCTTCAAATTAATAGATACATTTCACTTTTAAATTGTTGATCTAACGAAGTTGTATCTTATACAATATAAGCACCTGGATCACTCCCAATGGATTCAAAGATGGCACAATGTACAATCCCACAGTCTTTTTAACTCAAATCGCTTTAGCTCTCGAGTTGTATTCATCAACAGGCAGATACCATCCGAGGTCCCTCCCTGAATACATTTAACACTTTGACAAACCAAGTCTCACTAACTTGTATCAGTCTTGGTGAAGTAGCCTTCCAGAGTTCCTTTTCAACATTATCCAAGGAAATATTGGAGAAATTGGGCTTGGAGCAGAGAAGATTAAAAGGTGACTTGATTGAAGTGTTCAAAACTATGAACTATTTTGACAGGGTAAAGAAGGATATTTTGTTTCCACTAGTTGGCATGCCATAATTTCAAAACTGTCAGCAAAAAAGCTCGGAGTGAGATGAGGAGAACCTTCCTTCCTCCGAGATTTGTTAGGATTTGGAATGTGCTGCCTAGGAGAGTGGTGAAGGCAGATTGTATTGGAGGTTTCAGAAGAGAGCTGAATTTAAATTTGGAAGTGATGAATTTAAGGGGCTATGAGATGGGGCTGGAGAATGGGACCGGCTGTGTAGCTCTTTGGAGAGCTGATCCAGACAAGATGGGTTGAAAGCAATGTAAAATTCTATGGTCCACTGATAACAAACTCTCAGCTCTTTCATATGGCTGAACTATTTGCATTGAATTTTGGGATTCAGTCCCTTTTACTTACTTCCCCAACAGCTTCTGTAAGTCTGTTGTGATTACAGGGTCATAGAGAATTAGAAACATTAAGTTTGTATTAACCATAATTAAAACATGGTTAGAGTATGTGTGTAGTTTTAGATGCTCTATAATAAGGAAAGGGTATTAAAGTCTTGGGTTTTCAAAGGCGATTTTTTGAGACGTTTTCAGGAATTGGAAACTTTTTTTGTGAAGTCAGCCTTCAGATACTAGTATGATTTCCATGAGGGAAGAGAAGGCTAAGAGAATATTTCTTTGAATAATTTTATATTAAGAAGAGTTTATGTGGAATTAATGATTGAATATAGATTACAGATGGTAGAATGAACAAAGAAACTCAATTTCCTTTGGTTGGGCAATCAACGAATCACAGTTATCAATGTATACCACACAGCTAATCTTTGGGCTAATCTTTAACCTTTAGTCACATTTATGTGCACGTAAGGTCATTTCAGAAAAAGCAGAAAATACAGTAAATAGCTAGCAATTTTTTAATTAAACAGCCAAGCTGTTTCAAAACATTTAATTTCATCAAATATGTTAATCTTTCCTTTCAGTAGTTTTTGCCTAGATCTTGGATGAAGTGTTATCTTGTTGAAGACTCCATAAAGCCCCTTCTGCTAGTAGTGCCATTCTATTAGGATTTGATTTCAACCTTGATTTTTGAAGCAACCTCACTTACTTACACTAGTCTTTTGCTTTGGTCAGACAATTAAGATACTAATCATTTCTACAGCTTAAATATGCAAGCTGTGAGTAGATATCTTATGATGGCTCATATGCCTTGGGCACATGGTCAAGACAAAAGTAGATGAGCCATCAGGAGACTGCTATGAACGTCTTGTCTATTTGAGTGAATAAAGAACAAGAACAAAGGTCAATACAGCATAGGAACAGGCCCTTCAGCCCTCCAAGGCTGCACCAACACATTTTGCCCTTCCATACTAAACCTGTCTTCACTTACAGAGTCCATATCCCTCTGTTTCCTTCCTATTCATATATTCTTCCAGGTGCTTCTTAAATGCCGATATTGTGTCTGCCTTCACCACCTCCTGTGGCAGCATGTTCCAGGAACTCACCACCCTTTGCGTGAAAAAGTTGCCTCGCACAACTCTTTTATACTTGCCCCCTCGCACCTTGAACCTATGTTCTCCATTAATTGACCCCTCCACCGTTCCCTATTAATTGACCCCTCCACCCTGGGAGAAGGCCTCATACTTTCCACTCTATCCATGCCATTCACAACCTTATAAACTTCTATCAGGTCACCCCTCAAGCTTCTGCGTTCGAGTGAAAACAAACCCAGTCTATCCAACCTTTCTTCATAGCTAAAATCCCCCATACCAGGCAACATCCTGGTAAACCTTTATTGTACCCTTTCCAAAGCAGCCACATCCATCTGGTAGTGTGGTGACCAGAACTGTATTCCAAGTGGGGCCTAAATAAAGTCATCATCATAGAATCCCACAGTGTGGAAACAGGCCATTCAGCCCAACAAGTCATCACTGACCCTCAAAAGAGCATCCGACTCAGACCCACCCCCCAAACCTGCATTTCCCATAGCTAATGCACCTAATTTACACATCACTGAACACTATGGGTAATTTAGCATGGCCAATCCACCTAACTTGCACAGCTTTGGACTGTGGGAGGAAACCAGAGCACCTGGCAGAAACCCACGCAGACACGTGCAAACTCCACACAGACAGTTGACTGAGACCAGAATCAAACCCAGATTCCTGGCGCTGTGAGGCAGCAGTGCTAACCACTGAGCCACCATGCTATTCTATAAAGCTGAACATAACCTGTCTATCCTTATATCCTTATGCTCAATGTCCCTTCTAATGAAGGCAAGCATGCCATAAGCTTTTTTTACTACTTTATCTACCTGCACTGCCACCTTCAGTGATGTCTGGACCTGCACACCCAGATCCCTCTGCATATTAATACTCCTAAGGGTTCTGCCATTCAGTATGTAATGTCAACCTGTACTTGACCTTCCAAAATGCATCACCTCACATTTGTCCAGATTTAACTCCATCTGCCATTTTTCTGCCCATGTCTCCAAATGATCAATATACTGCTGTGTCCTGTAACAATCCTTCTTACTGTCCGCAATTCCATCAATCTTTGTCTCATTCGCAAACTTACTCATTAGACCAGCCACACTTTCCTCCAAATCATTTATTTAGATCACAAATAGCAGAGATCCCAGAACTGATCCTGTGGAACACCACTAATCACAACCCTCCATTCTGAAAAGCATCCTTCCACCGCTACCCTCTGTCTCCTATGACAAAGCCAGTTCTGTATCCATCTGGATAACTCACCCCGATACTATATGACTTCACATTTTGTACCAGTCTACCATGAGAGACTTTATCAAAGACTTTACCGAAGTCCATGTAGACAGCATCAATCGCTTTTCCCGCATCAATCATTTGCATCACCTTAGTGGGGCATGACTTCCACACCCCACAAAACCATGCCGTCTATCCCTAATAAGTCCATTTGCCTCTAAATGCTTATAGATCTTGTGCCAAGTGCTAGAAAATTAGTACCTTAATTGTCTGGCCATTAAGAAGAATCTGTATAAGTAATTGAGACTGATCTTAATCTCTGATTTTAGTTGAAAAATAAAAGAGCTGTTGTCCTTTTACAGATTACTAATTTCATTTAGAGCAAAGCTACTGTATCTAGCTGACTTGCTTATCAATCAATTGGTCTGCTGTCATGTAGTCTGCTGGTATTCAGAAATTCTAGATATTTTCTAGGTCGTTTTATGTATTGCCCGCTTTCCCAGGCACAAAGTCAAAAGAAAATAGCTCATCATAGCTTTTTTTTTAAAATTCCATGATTCTGTTTATCTGATGTTGTAGATGAGACAGGAATTGAACCCACTGAGCACATGACAAAGCTCTCCTTCCATTGCAGAAGAATCCTAAATTATAAAGTTGGCATTCTCGACCCAGCTTTTAGTGGGTTCAACATAAAATTATTCATAATTTGGCACAAATTAGTACCAAATTAGTAGTTTTGCTCAGAGAGCAGGACTCTGAAATTGCTAGTATGGGAAATCGTGAATTTTCAAACTAGGTAGAGTGAGTTTTACTCCTCGAACACACCATCCTGGGTTCGCTTATTGCTTACGTGGGATACAGTAACAACATTTTCTGGGATGAGCACAAAGGGAAAAGAGTTACACTGGTGTTGTCCAATACAGTTAAGCTTAAGGTTTGTTATCATGCCCTTAAACCTCAGTTAAAACAATGCAGAGAGAAACTTGGTACAAACGTGTTAAATATTCATTCATCAGTATTCCTGACAATAATTTTTAATCTTTTATGCTTCTGATTTTCATATATGTAGTAATTTTATTATGTGTTGGGGCTAACCAATTTCTCCTCAACGAAAGCCAGTGAAAGTAACTTGTGTTTATCATGGTGCTGCATGAATATCTATAGCACTTTTGGCCAACTTAACACATGTCACACCTGTTGATCTAGAATATTAAGGAACACAGCAGACAAACAAAAATGCAGCAACATCCTTATTTTTATCTGTTGTGCCTAAGACAAAATTCCATGGCAATTAAAGATCCTGAGAAAGTTTGAATATTCTCTGCATTTGGCAGCTGATAAATACAGTTTCAAATATTTTCACAGCTATTATCACGCTTCAAAGCATTTTCAAACTAAGCAAATAGTCATGTTTAAGCAACTGGGATTTTCAGTTATTGTTTTCTTTTCAGACTGTAGCTGAACTTCAGACTACTATTACATCCTTAAGGGAAGAGAACAGCCGACAGCAGCTGGCTGCAGAGAGACAGCTCCAAGAAGCTGTGGGAAGATGTGAAGATGAGAAGAGACTGTTGATTAGAGATAATGATAGAAGTATGAAGGTAATCAAAGAGATTTTTAACACCTTTGTGTTTCTGTTATATTGCAAACGTTGATGGCAGTACCATCTTATCTGATTGTTGTGGTATTGGATCAGAACAACGTTCATACATCTAGCGAGGCTGATAGTACTTCAGACCCAGCTAGCTTTCTCATGAGACTTGCTGAAATATTATTTATCTCTGCCTACTTGTGGTTCTCAATTCAGGACTGATACAGGCTGCTAATGATTTCTCTTCATTTACTCACATTGCCAACAATGTGTCCAAAGGGCTGGCTTTGATCCTTGCTCTTCATCAGCTGCAGACTACCCAGGCAAGATCAGCTTCCAGCATGACCTGCAAATGTGACCCAACTCCTCCACATTGCCTCCTTTCTGGACCAAAGTTTGTTCATGCATTTTGGAACCAACGGCTAAAAGCTGCAGCTGCTGGAAACCTGAATCAAAACAGAAGATACCGGCAATTCTCAACAAATTAGTTAGTATTTGTGGAAAGAGAGTGCAACAGATGAGTTAACATTCCAAGTGCTGACCCTTTTTGGCAGAGCCAAAAATGTTTCCTTTTTGGTTTGAGGGCTATTTTTGATTGTCAGGGCTGCCTTTTCATTCTTGCTAACACATTTGTGGGGTGATGCTGTCACCTTCGGCTCTGGGTTGATGTATGGGGTTTGTGGATTCAATAGAAGCATAATTAGAGGAAGTCATCAATATCTTCAATGATTATCAACCCAATTAAACTTAAAATCACTTAAATCATTAATTTCCTGGAACCACAGTATTTAAATTGACATAAGACTAAAGGCATAAGTTAGCAAACAACCTTTTTTCAAAATAACTGACACTTACTTCAGCACAAAAAAAGCCTTCACCACAAACACACGTTATGCCGATTGGTGAGGTTACAGCTATGCATTTTCATCGCATATTCACAAAGCTGTAATATTTTAACCAGATAGTCACTACATTGTTTTACTGCATCGCAGAACATAATCTCAAATTTAAATTTAACTTTTGATAATGTTCATTACAATAGAATCCACTATTGTCTTTCCCACATCTGCAGCCTTAAGCTGAAGATAACACATTAATTTGTAGATAATTCACTACCTCATTACAAGATTTCCATTAGCCTCGGCAAGAAAAGCATCTGGTTGTCAAGTCCGCGACCTCACACTACCCGACAGCTCCGCCCAGTCCAGACCTGTGCATGCACACACACGCACGTACACACTCTCTTTTTCTCTCTTCCCTCACCCCTCACTTTCTCACTTTTCTTTGTTTGGCTTCTCCACGTGAGTGAGTTTTCTAGGGCAATTTGGAGATTTCAGGGTGGATTCACTCACTGCCCCTGTATATCGTGAGCATTGCTTTATACAGTACTCAAATTGCTGACAGCTGCTGAGTTTCTGAAACAATTTCTGCTTTTAATTCTCAAATTTCTTGTCTGATATGAAGATTTAGATGAACCAAACTTGTTTGCATCTGACCGTTGGCTAGCTTAAGGAATTTATATGGAAATTACACAATCGGAACTGACCATTGAGTCCCAGTCTGACTTTGAAAACGTGGTGCAATGAGTAAAAATGCAGATAAATATCAGTCAATATGAGATATACATTTTGATTTGAAAAATAACTAAGGGACAGCTGCATACAAACAGTAATCCTATTGCTGTGAGCCTCACCTCTTTCCTGATCTCTAACCTCCTTTGCTCCAGCCACCAATCTAATCTATTCTTCAAAGTTTATACGATCTCACCTTCAAACACACTTCGATAGTTCACTCCACAGCAGTAGGTCCCTCTGTAAAGACAAGGTTCTCCTGTTTTTCTATAGCCTCTTTATTGCCACAAACGTTAAGAAACAAAAGGAGGAGCAGAGTAATGTGGTAAATTCCACTTAAGAAGTCAATTGGGACAAACTTTTTTTGTTCACTCACTGGGCATTCCTGGCTCGGCCAGCATTTTTTGCCCATCCCTAGTTGCCCTTGAGAAGGTGGCGGTGAGCTGCCTTCTTGAACTGCTGCAGTCCATGTGCCATAGGTAGACCCACAATGCCATTAGGGAGGTAATTCCAGGATTTTTACCCAGTGACACTGAAAGAATGGTGACATATTTCTAAGTCAGGATGGTGTGTGGCTTGGAGGAGAACATGCAGTGGTGATGTTCCCATGTATCTGCCCTTTTCCTTCTAGATGGTAGTGGTCATGGTTTTGGAAGGTGCTATTGAAAGGAGCCTTTGTGAGTTTTTGTAGTGTGTCTTATAGATGATGCACACTGCTGCGACTGAGTGTTGGTGGTGGACTGAGTGGATGTTTACAGATGTGGTGCCAAACAAGCAGGCTGCTTTGGCGTGGAAGATGTCAAAGTTTTTGAGTGTTGCCGGAATCACAGTCAACCAGTCAACTGGGGAGTATTCCGTCACGCTCCTGACTTGTGCCTTATAGATGATAGACAAGCTTTGGGGGAATCAGGAGGTGAGTTACTTGCTGCAGGCTTCCTAGCCTCTGATATACATTTGTAGCCACAGTGTTTATATTGCTTATCCAGTTCAGCTTCTAGCCAATGGTGACCCCCTAGGATGTTGACAGTGGGGGATTCAGTGATGGTAACACCATTGGATGTCAGGGGATAATGGTGACAATTCTCTCCTGTTAATGATGATCATTGCCCAGAAGCAAATGTTACTTAGCGATAGCAAGAACTGCAGATGCTGGAGTCAGAGACAATACAGTGAGGAGCTGGAGGAACACAGCACATCAGAGGAGCAGGAAAGTTGACTTTTCGGGTTGCGACCCTTCTTCAGAAATACTTGCCACTTTTCACCCTAAGCCTAGATATTGTTCAGGTCTTGGTGTATTTAGGATGTGAACTGCTTCAGTATCTGAGGAGTCGTGAATTGTGCTGAAAGTTATGCAATCTTTGGCAAACATCCCCACCCTGACCTTATGATGGAGGAAGGTCATTGATGTAGTAACTAAAGATGGTTGGACCGAGGACACTAGCCTAAACATAGAAACACAGAAGATAGGAGCAGGAGGAGGCCATTTGGCCCTTTGAGCCTGCTCCACCATTCGTCACAATCATGGCTGATTGTCCAACTCAACAGCCTAATCCTGCTTTCTCCCCATAATCTTTGATCCCGTTCGCCCCAAGTGCTATATCTCTTGAACACATTCACTGTTTTGGCATCAACTACTTCCTGTGGTAATGAATTCCACAGGGCCACTACTCTTTTGGGTGAAGAAATGTCTCCTCATCTCCATCCTAAATCATCTACCCCAAATCCTCAGTCTGTGACCCCTTGTTCTGGACACACCCACCATCAGAAACATCCTCCCTGCATCTACCCTGTCTAGTCCTGTTAGAATTTTACAAATCTGTATGAGATCCGCTCTCATTTGTCTGAACTCCAGTGAAAACAGTACTAGCCTAGACAATCTCTCCTCATACATCGGTCCCACTGTGCCCAGAATCAGCCTGGTAAACCTTCGCTGAACTCCCTCAAGAGCAAGAGAATCCTTCCTCAGAAATGGAGACCAAAACTGTACACAAAATTCCAGGTGTGGCCTTACCAAGGCCCTGTATAACTGCAACACATCCCTGCTCCTGTACTCAACCTCTCACAATGAAGGCCAACATACCATTTGCCTTCTTTACCACCTGTTGCACCTGCATGCTTACCTTCAGCGACTAGTGCACAAGTACACCCAGGTCCCACTGCACACTCCCCTCTCCCAATTTACAGCCATTCAGGTAGTAATCTGCCTTCTTGTTGTAATCTGCCTTCTTGTTTTTGCTTCCAAAGTGAATAAACTCATATTTATCCAAATTATACTGCATCTGCCATTGATTTGCCCACTCACCCAACCTGTCCAGATCATGCTGAAGGATCTCTGCATCCTTGTCACAGTTCACCCTCCCACCCAACTTGGTATCATCTGCGAACTTTGAGATGTTACATTTTGTTTCCTCCTCCAAAACATTGACATATATTGTGAGTAGCTGGAGTCCCACTGATCCTCCTTCCGGTAGTGATCACTGCACCGGTATAAATCTTCACCCCGACCGCCAATCTGCATCTTCACAACCTTCTGCTGGACACTTGTCTTCACTTAAACTCGGAGGGTGTCTTCCTGAGTAACTCCTTCTGGCGCCAATGCAAATCTTCACCAAGATTTAGCCTGAGAAACTCCTTCAAAGGTGTTCAGGAGTTGAGATAACTAACATTCAACAACCACAACCATCTTCTTTTATGACGGGTATGACTCCAAACAGTAGAGAGATTTCCCCCCCCCCCCCCAAATCTCATTGACTCCAGTTTGCTTGGGCTCCTTGATGTCACACTCGGTCAAATGTGGCCTTCATGTCAAGGGTAGTCATTCTCACCTCACCTCTGGAATTCAGGTCATTTGTCCACGTTTCAATCAGTAGGCAGGTTATTGCTGAGCAGGTGCTGCTAGATTTTACTGTTGATGATACCTTTCATCACTTTATTGATGATTGAGCGTAGACTGATGGGTTGGTAATTGGCCAGTTTGGATATGTTCAGCTCATTGTTTGCAGCACATACCTGGGCAATTTTCCACCTTGTTGGATAGATGCCAATGTTTTAGCTGTACTGAAACAGCTTGGCTAGGCGCACAGCAAGTCCTGGACCACTGGTCTTCAGTATTATTGCTGAAATGCTGTCAGGGCCAGCAAATGTTTCTTGATGTACATGGACTGAATTGAATTGGCTGAAGACTGACATTGTGACGCGGGGGACTTCTGGAACAGGCCAAGATGGATCATCCACTCAGTATTTCTGGCTGAAGAATGCTTCAGCCTGTTTTGCACTGATGCTATTGATGTTGCAGCCTCAGTATTGAGGGTGGGAATGTTCATGGAGCTTCCTCGTCCAGGGAGTTGTTTAATTGTCTGCCACCATTCATAACTGGATCCGGCAGGACTACAAAGCTTAGATCTAATCCGTTGTTTGTGGAATCACTTAGCTCTGTCTATCAGTTGCTGCTTGTGCTATTTGACATGCAAGTAGCTCTGTAGACCCATCACATCTTAGGAGGAAAAAATGGCCTTTTGAGGGAGTACACCATAAGTTTACAAGAATGATACCTGGACTTCAGAAAACAAGAGCAGGGATGTACTGCTGAGGCTGTATAAGGCTCTGGTCAGATCGCATTTGGAGTATTGTGAGCAGTTTTGGGCCTCGCAACTAAGGAAGGATGTGCTGGCCTTGGAAGGGGATCCAGAGAAGGTTTACAAGAGTGATCCCTGGAATGAGGGGCTTGTCGTATGAGAAGTAGTTGAGGACTCTGAATCTGTACATTATGTAGTTTTGAAAGATGAAGGGGGATCTCATGGAAACTTAGAATACTGAGAGGCCTGAATAGAGTGGACATGGAGATGTTTACACTAGTAGGAGAGATTAGGACCCAAGGGCACAGCCTCAGAGTGAAGGGATGACCTTTTAGAACTGAGATGAGGATGAATTTCTTCAGCTAGAGAGTGGTGAATCTATGTAAGTCATTGCCACAGAATGAGGACAATTCTTTGAGTGTATTTAAGACAGTGATAGATAGGGGCTTAATTAATCAGGGGATCAAAGGTTAGTAGAATGGGGTTGAAAAGCATATCACCCGTGATCGAATGGTGGAGGAGACTCAGTGGGTTGAATGGCCTAATTGTGCTCCTATATCTTGTGATTTTATGGTCTTCAGCGGTTAAGTTATGACAAGTGATTATGCAAATTAGGGCTACTTTTTCTAGAATTTAGAAGGTTAAGAGGAGGATCTGATAGAAGTCTTCAAGGTATTTAACAGAAAAGGTAGGGTGGATAAAGATAAACTGGTTACACAGGTCGGGGATTCTAGAACTAAGGAGCATTGTCTAAAAATTAGTGTCAGACTGTTCAGGGGATGTTACAAAATGCTTCCTCACGCAAAGGACAGTGAATGTTTGGAACTGTCTTTCACAAACAGAGTGGATGCTGGATTGGTTGTTAATTTTAAATCTGAGATAGATCACTGTTGTAAGGAAAGGGATATGGGCCAAAGGTAGGTATATACATTTAGGCCAAAGATCAACCATGATCTCACTGCAAGGCTTAACAGGCTCAAGGGGCTCCTATTACTCCCATTCCTCTGTTCCAATGTTTTGTAGCTTCACCAGGCCAATGTCTCAGTTTTAGGTGTGCCTGGGACTGCCATTGAACTCCGCATACTCCACAAAACCAGGATTGATCCCCTGGCTAGATGGTAATGATAGAATGGGGAATATGCCAGCCCATGAGTTTGTAGAATGTGTTGGAATACAATTCTGCTGCTGCTGACAATTTCACAGTGGAAGACACCAGCAGCATACCAAAACGTGATGATAGTCAGGGAGAAGAGGTGAGTGAAGTGGCCATCACTAACGAGAAGGTGGCGCTGATTTAAACTTACAAAATACCGAGGCAGAGATAGTAGGAACTGCAGATGCTGGAGAATCCGAGAAAACAAGGTGTAGAGCTGGATGAACACAGCAGGCTAAGCAGCATCATAGGAGCAGAAAGC
>NC_063354.1:4656721-4671235 GCF_021869965.1 Rhincodon typus | reverse complement strand
GCTCCTATGATGCTGCTTAGCCTGCTGTGTTCATCCAGCTCTACACCTTGTTGTCTCAAAATACCGAGGCACCTGGATTGAGTGGATATGGGGAAGATGTTTCCACTAGTAGGAGAAACTAGGACCCAAAGGCACAGCCTCAGCGTGAAGGGACAATCCTTTAGAACTCAGAGGAGGAGGAATTTCTTCAGCCAGAGGATGATGAATCTGTGGAACTCATTGCTGCAAAAGACTATGGAGGCTAAGTCATTGAGTGTATTTAAGACAGAGGTTCTTGTTTAGTAAAAGCTTCAAGAGTTACAGGGAAAAGGCAGGAGAAAAGGATTTAGAAATATAATAGCCATTAAAGAATAGCAGTGTGGACTCAGTGGGCTGAATGGCCTAATTTTGCTCCTATACCTTATGCCTTATGGTCTCAGGAATGCCTAGTCTTGAGTTGCTAGATCTGTTCAATGTCTATCCCATTTAGCACACTGTTTGTGTGTTGTGTGTGGCACTATAAAAATCTTCCAACATTGAGGCAGTATTCATTATACACTGAACCTAGAGTACATGCTCAAGTGGAGATTGAACCCAAGTTTGTAATTCAAGGTAAGAGTGCAGGCATTGAACCAAGTCCATGTTGTGCTAAAGTTGCATCACAACATCATTGAAGACACCTGAATGTTTGAGGTTGAAAGTTGAGCTAGTCTTTAGACTATTTTCACCACTGACTAACAGACAACATTAGAACCATTGCTAGCAAAGTAAACTCAAGTGTCACAATAATCCTTGTGTCTGCAACATGGAGCAGAATTTAATTGGTGGTGGTGGTGGCCGAGTGACATCCACCAAGTGACATGAACAGCTAGCCCACCTCTCCCCCAAAAAGAAAGTCACAATAGACCAATAAAAAACCTGCCTCTCAGCCATACCACGCTGTGCGCGGGCTAAATTGATGCAGTTGGACTTCCGATCCTCAGTGAGACAAAGTTTTACCCTATGGTGCTGCCAGCCAGTCAATTGGCTGATAGTTCCAACAGTTCCAGCAGCACCAAAACACTGCAAGCAGCCCCAGGATGAAGGTCCCAATGGATCCAGAACCAGGTAAGTTAGAGACATTGAAATGCGAGTGTTCAAGCATCCTTTGATTTTTTTATTTTGGGTGGGAGGTGGTGAATCTGTTTTCTGAGTTGTTGCCCTGATGCACAAAGGGCATCCTCTGAAGACAGAACTTTCTTTGCATACTTTCAAAATCTTTTCTTTGAAAAGAAAAGAGGCTGCTCACTGCCTGCTTGACCATTACAACTCTACCATGATGTGGACAGTATAATATTGAGCTCAGCATTTATTGAGCTTTTAACAATTGATCCGTAAGTATTTACTCAAATGTGGTGTGTGAACCATTCCCCCATATTATGGGAATCGTTTAAGAGGTGGGTGGGAAGCTTGTAGCCTGGACACCCACCCTATTTCGTGCACTCCCCAGCTACGAACATACCCAGCAGGGCCATGTAGAGTAAGCTCCATCCTGGAATTATGAAGATTGTGAAATAGGGCACAAAGTTGCCTTTGCTAGGTAACTGGCTCTGAAAACAGCCTACTGTATATTATGTAAGTTGACTGTTTGAGACAGTGTTTCTGAAATCATTGACTAATTTGACGACATCTTAACACTTGGAAATTCATATGAACCAAGACACCAGGAAATACAAAATAACAATAAAGCAACATTGTAGCATTCAGTACATAATTAAAGTTAACATATTATGAAACAACATATGATAAATACATATAAATATGAAAATCAGAGTATTTAATGTACTTTATAAAAATATTATTTTATGTACTCAAGTAGGGGTTTCAGCAAAGCTTTTCATGTTGCCTGGTGGCAGAAGATTCAGCGAAGACCCTCTCCTGCAAACCCCACACAAACATCACTGCTCTTCCTAATCAGAGGAACAGAAGTTAGGCCATTCAGCCCGGCAGGCCTGCTGTGCCATTTAAATGCCTTTTACCCATGCTTTCTCCATAACTCTTTCCACAACTGGTAATGTGAAATCTGTCTATCTACTTTTAACATACATTTCCCTGAGGTAACGAATTCCAATGATTCATACCCTGAATAAAAATTTCTCCTCATCTCAGCCCTCAGTGGCATCCCCTTATTTTTATATTGTGCTCCCTGGGTTCTAGACTCCCAAGTTAGGGAAAGTATCTGACTTGCATCTACCCTATCCATCCCTTCATGTATTTTGTATGTCACTTAGGTCACTTATCATTCTTTGAAACTCTAGAGAATACAGTCCTCCAGCACACACATTCCTATCTTCCAAACCCCTTCCTCCCACCATATACATGCACCAGCTCATCTTCCCAACTCCCCTTCCTGTATGTATTCATGCAGGCAGCAGGCCCTCTTCCCAAAACCCCTGTCCCACACACTCTCACTTGCAAGGATCTCTTCTGAACATCCCTCCTCCCACTCACTCAGCAGCCCTCTTCCCAACTCCCTCTCGGCAATTCATTCATAATCACTCCCTCTTTGTCACCTTCCTCCTCCACTATAACTCAGTAAGCAGCCCGTTCCAAATCAGCAAACCCATCCTTCTGGATACCCCTTCCCCATTAACTCACTCAACAACCCCTCTCTCCTTCTCCCTTTTTTTCTCTTGTTGCTAGTTGCTGTGAAGTAGAGTCATTATCCTGTCCTCCTCGGGTGGGGGTCCCATTTAACTGGTAGACAGGAGCAGAAACACAGTGCAGCTTGAATCTGCCGCTCTTCCTAGTTCAGCCATATGACCTACCATTGTTTGATAATAGGTATCCACTAAATTCAGGATGTTCCACCAGAATCTCATCTCCACAGTCAGCATTGCTGTTTCAGCAAAGGGGGAGTGTGTCACTCCAAACATAATCTCTGCAAACACCACTGGGAGTCACAACCAACAATTTGGAAATTCTGGTTTAGAAGTCATTGCACAATTTACGTTGTCAGTTATCTGAGTCTTTACCAATCAGTGATTTCCAGAGATAACAAGGTGTAGAGCTGGATGAACACAGCAGGCCAAGCAGCATCAGAGGAGCAGGAAGGCTGACGTTTCGGGCCAAGACCCTTCTTCAGACTTACTGTTTGGGAAAGCCTAAATATTAATTTCTAATGAACAGTGTCACCAAAACCTAAGAAAACATGCTATTATTCTGGTATCTATGTAGTAGTTGTATCAAAACAAATAAATTAGTTCACAGATTAACACAGAAAGAAATCTAGAATTTGAGCTCTTGAGACATTGTTCTTAAATCATTTAGTTTGCATGTTCATTGGTGAAGAGTGATCTGTTGACTTCACCGACTCATGGATCCTGAGGTCCCAGTTTTTATACCTTGAAGCTGATTCTTATTTAAGGCTGTAATTGAGTTCTAAGTGATCAAACCTGGTGGAAATCTCACCTGAAAGCTCAAGAACTATTGGTACACAGTTCACCATGGCAGGGTCTAGGGTCTGAAGAAGGGTCTAGGCCCAAAACGTCAGCCTTCCTGCTACTCTGATGCTGCTTGGCCTGCTGTGTTCATCCAGCTCTACACCTTGTTATCTCACCATGGCACACTGTTTTGCATAGCTTTTTAGCAGCACCAGAGAAAGATTCTGATGGATCTCGGTGAGAGAGAAAAAGTGCAATCAACTGGTAGATCACAATAGGGAGAGGAAACTTCAGATATTTATGCAAGACATCTTTTACATCCATTATAAGTAGATAGGATTGATAATTGTCAGATTAAAAAAACCCTAGATGTAGCTGTAAGTGAACAGACCGGCTACCAACTAGCCAACACTAGACTCTATAATGATTGTGGGAGATATTGGCAAACAGGGATGACCTCTGTATTTAATTTGACTATCCCATTTTAGCATTGCACTTAGCCTTCAGAGAAGTGTGCGTGATCATCTAACCTTCAGTGACCCTGAGTGTTCTAGGCATATGATGCATGATTACTTAAACCCGAAGAAGCTTGGTTCCTGCATTGTGGCAGGTAAGCAATCCAACATGTGCAGAAACAGTTGGTGGAATTATGATAGGTTGTTTGTCATCTTTGCATGCCCTCTTTCTTTTGGTTTGGTGTCTTTCCAATGAAGCATCCAGCTGAAGAGTAAGTCAGGTATTAACTTTTCTTATTTCTTTGGAAAAAGGAGGCTCAGTCAGCACTACATCTACAAAGAAATGTTCATCTGTTTACCCATGTGGTTGCCAGCAGGGAATTTAAAGAGCACCTTTGATAGGTGCTCCCTAGCATCCCTCTGTAAATCCATCTCTTCAATACATATCAGTCTGAATTCACAGAGAAAATTCCATTGGTGTCAATAATGACATGGGACTAATTACTAATAATTAGTGAAACATAGGCTTTTGAATCTGTCAGCAGGAAAAGAGGCAAAATTAGCTGAGAAAAGGCTAAGTGCTTATCTTTGTTACTTTTATGCAAATTCCCACTAATTTTGTCAATCCCAAGGAAGGTTGACCATCATCCTTTATCATGTAGTACGTTCAGAATCCAGCATATTGTGATATAGCATGTTCAATGTTAATTTCCCCTTTTGAATACCAAAAGTGAAGCTTCTGCCTATTTCAACATAGAACTTTGGTAACCTGCCCCAAAACCAATGGTGAAATCTAACAGAGCTACAAATAGACCGAGATAAGTTTTAATCAACACCCTGCTATGCTATGCACACATGTGCTCAATGTTATAGCCTAATGGAGATGCAAATTACTCTTAAAAAATGTTTTATTTGACAAATGTGTTACCGCAGTATGTAATAACTAGCTAACTTTACGTACAACAAACATTTGATTACTTCCTTTACACATATGAATTAATGGGCAACTGAATTTCAGTTCATTCAAAGAAACTTCTAGATACTTTCTGACCTTTAGCAAATGAACAATTTTCTTCTAAAGCCAAAACAGAAATTGCTGCAGAAACTCATTAGATCTGACAGTATCAGTGGAGGGAAAGCAGAGTTAATATTTCGACCTTTCTGCTCCTATCATGCTGCTTGGCCTGCTGTGTTCATCCAGCTCTGCACCTTGTTGTCTCGGATTCTCCAGCATCTGCAGTTCCTGCTATCTCTTTTTCAGAACTGATTGTAGCAAGGAAAAGGTTGGTATATGTGCTGAAGATGGGGTGGGGAGGTTGGGTGCGTGAGGAGTAAACAATAGGTGGAGATGGAGCCCAGAGAGAGAACACTAATGGGGCAGACAAAGGTAACGGTCAGCCGCAGAGAATGAATAGCTGCTAATGGGGACCATTAGTAGCTGACAGTGGGTTGGTATTAGTAGTAGTCCTTATGATCAAAAGACCAGGTGTGCTGGGGTTGTGGTAAGGACATGGGAGAAGATGCTCAGCCCATAAAATTATTGAACTCAGCACTGAGTCCTAAAGGCGATAGGGTTCACAAGCAGAAAATGAGATGCTGTTTGCTAGGATAACAAGGTGTAGAGCTGGATGAACACAGCAGGCCAAGCAGCATCAGAGGAGCAGGAAGGCTGACATTTCGGGCCTAGACCCTTCTTCAGAAATGGGGGAGGGGAAGGGGCTTCTGAAATAAATAGGGAGAGAAGGGGAGGCCGATAGAAGATGGATAGAGGAGAAGATAGGTGGAGAGGAGACAGACAGGTCAAAGAGGCAGGGATGGAGCCAGTAAAGGTGAGTGTAGTTGGGAGTTAGGGAGGAGATAGGTCAGTCCAGGGAGAATGGACAGGTCAAGGGGGCGGGGTGAGGTTAGTAGGTAGGAGATTGGGGTGGGGCTTGAGGTGGGAGGAGAGGGTAGGTGGGAGGAAGGACAGGTTAGGGAGGCGGGGACGAGCTGGGCTGGTTTTGGGATGTGGTAGGGGGAGGGGAGATTTTGAAGCTTGTGAAGACCACATTGATACCATTGGGCTGCAGGGTTCCCAAGCGGAATATGAGGTGCTGTTCCTGCAACCTTCGGGTAGCATCGTTGTGGCACTGCAGGAGGCCCAGGATGGACATGTCGTCTGAGAAATGGGACGGGGAGTTGAAATAGTTCGCGACTGGGATGTACGGGAGTGGAATGCCTCATCCTGGGAGCAGATGCGGTGGAGGCGGAGGAATTGGGAATAGGGGATGGCATTTTTGCAGGAAGGTGGGTGGGAGGAGGTGTATTCTAGGTAGCTGTGGGAGTCGGTGGGCTTGAAATGCATATCGCTTTCTCGGTGGTTGCCAAAGATGGAAACAGAGAGGTCCAGGAAGGAGAGAGAGGTATCAGAGATGGTCTAGGTGAACTTAAGGTTGGGGTGGAAGGTGTTGGCAAAGTGGATGAACTGTTTGAGCTCGGCGAAGTGGATGAACTGTTCGAGCTCAAACTGTTTTCTAGCTTGTGCCAAGCTTTGCTGGAATGCTGCAGCAGGCTTGAGACAGAAATGTTGGTCAGGGAACATGATGTTGTGTTGAGTGGCAGGCAACCAAAGCTCAGTGTCATTTTTGTGGACAGAACATGGCTGTGTTTCCTCTCTGAAATGTAGAGGAGACCACATTGTGAGCAGGGGGACCCTATTGGTGTGAGAGGGAAGAGAAGGGGTGAGGGCCGAAGTGTGGGAGATGGGTTGGACACAGCTGAGGGTCCTATCAACTACAGTGGTGGGGAATCTTGGTTGAGGAAACTTCAGTGGCCTCCTTGTAGAAGTTGGTATCATTGGAATGGATGCAACAGAGATGGAGAAACTGAGAGAATGGAATGGAGCCTTTATAGAAAGCAGGGTGTGAGGATATATACTCCAGGTAGCTGTGGGAGTCGGTGAGTTTGTAGTGGATGGGGAGGTAGGTGGCAGGTTTAATTCCCCAGCACTGTATAGATTTAGCTAATCAGAATTGTAGCAGAAGCACTGCAATTCATCTTTCTGCTTCTCAATGAGGGAGATGGGGCAAGATGCCTCACATAGTTAAAATTGACTTCCATAAATCATTTTCAGACCTCAAGAATGAATAATGCTCAAAGACTTGACCAAAGACTTGGCAAAGTTTGTGTAAACTGTATCCCAGTATTTTGAATATATCACAGGAGACAATTGAAGTTAATTATTAGAATTTTTTTAATCATGAGCTGATGATCCATTGAATGTTGGACAGAAAAGAAGCATCATTTGGAAAAGGCTAGCTTATGTAGAAACTACATATTTTAAATCATTAACTATTAAGCATACAAGTCTAAATCCAAAACTTTCTTTGCCAAGAAGCTTGTGATTAATTACTAAACATTCAACATTTTGGTATTATTCTGTGGTATAGCTGAAGGTAACTGAATATTCCCTTTCCATTGTGACTATAAATCTTTGTGAAATGGGAGAGATAAAGCTCAACCAACATATTATTTGACCTTCAAATCACCTTGAAGCAAATCTGAGAGGAGATTATGTAGAAAAGCAAGTTCTACAGTCAAAGGTAGTCAAAATATGTCCAACTCTGTGACAGTAATTCCTGTTTCTGATAAAAAATGAATCCTTGTACATATTAATAAAGGATTCCTTTAAGCTATTTTCTGATGAAGGGTCTAGGCCCGAAACGTCAGCCTCTCTGCTCCTATGATGCTGCTTGGCCTGCTGTGTTCATCCAGCCTTGCACCTTGTTGTCTCGGATTCTCCAGCATCTGCAGTTCCTACTATCTCTGGAAGATAATTCTGTTTGTTTTTTTACAGAAGCTTAGAATTCTGTGAAAAATCTGAAAATATGCTACCAAAAAGTGTATGTCCCCATTGCAGCCATGTTGCTCCAAAATAATTAACCATAATTTCACAGAATGATTGCAGCTCAAAAGAAGCCATTTTACCTATTTTGCCTGTGGGGCTTTCTGAAAGAGCAACTTACCTTGTCTCATTCTCCCACCTTTTCCCTGCAAATTTTCTCTTCAGATAATTATCCAATTTTCTTTTGAAAGCCACAATGGAATCTGTTTCCACCACACTCTCTGGCAATGTATTCCAGATCCTAAACATATGTCAGGCAATAAAGAAATCATGTGCAACATCAATGTGCTTTCAACTTTTATATCAAACCAATAACATAGGTCAAGTTAGCCAACATTTTAATTTCCTTTCCTGTTGAATAGCACCAAAAGCATGTTAAAAAGATCCTATGGCATTACTTTAAATAAAAGCAAAGGAGTTATCATAAGTCGATATTTATCAACATCACAGAAACAGCCTATCAGGTCATTTTCATACTGCTGTTTGTGGGAGCTTTCCCGTGTAAATACTAGTCATTAAACACACATCTACTCTAATCCCATTTTCCAACACTAGCCCCAGAGCCTTGTCTGCTGTGGTATTTCAAGTGCTTATCCACACACTTCTTAAATGTCTTGCAGATTCCTGTCTCAACCACTCTTTCAGGCAGTGATTTCTAGATACCCATAACACTCTAGGTGAAAAATTTTTTTCCCTCAAATTCCCTCTAAACATTCTGCACCTTACCTTAAAACCGTCTCCAGGTTCTTGACCCCTCTACTATGTAGAAGTTTCTTCCTATCTACCCTGTCTATGTCCCTCAGAACTTTTTACACCTCAATCAGGACCCTGTCAGCTTTCTCTGCTCTAAGGAAGTACAATCTCAGCCTATTTAGTCTTTCTTCATTACTGCAACACTCCAGCCCAGGCAACGTCCTGAATCTCCTCTGCATCCTCTCACATGCAATCAGATCCTTCCTATAATGGGGCAGCCAGAACTGCACACTGTTCTCCAGCTGTGGCCTTAGTAATCTTCTACATAGTGCCATCATAATTCCTTGCTCTTGTATTCACTGTCTTGACCAATAAAGGCAACTATCCGATATGCTTTCTTATGTACCTGTCCTGTTGTCTTCAAGAATCATAGAATCACAACAGTGCAGAAAGAGACAATTTGGCCAATTGAATCTGCACCAACCCTTTCGAGATCATCCCATGCAGACCCACACCCCTACCATATCCCCACATCAGTTCTCCAAAAATACATCACTTCATACTTTTCAGAATTATATTCCATTAGCTTCTGTTCAGCCCATCCGATCACCATTTTGTGTGTCATCTACAAAATTACTGATTGTATCTCCTACATTCATGTCAGGATCATTAATGTACAGAACAAACAGCAAGGAACCCAACCCTGAACCCTGTGGTATGCCGCTGGACACAGGCTTCCAGTCACAAAAACACCCTTTGATCATCACCCTCTGCTTCCTATCACAGAGCCAGTTTTGGATCCAATTTGTCAAATTGCCCTGGATCCCATGAGCTCTTAACTTCTTAGCAAGCCTGCAGTGCAAGACCTTGCCAAAAGCCTTACTGAAGTGCATGTAAACCACATCAACTGCACTACCCTCATCTCACACCTTGTCAACTCCATGGAAAATTCCACGGTGTACCACAAGGATCTGCTCTGGGTCCTCTTCTATTTGTGATTTTTGTAAATGATTTGGATGAAGGAGTGGAAGGGTGGATTAGTAAGTTAGCGGACGATACGAAGGTGGGTCTAGTTGTGGATAGTGTGGAGGGCTGTTCTAGGTTACAAAGGGACATTGATAGGATGCAGAGCTGGGCTGAGAAGTGGCAGATGGAATTTAACCCTGAAAAGTGTGAGGTGATTCATTTTGGAAGGACAAATTTGAAAGCAGAATACAGGGTTAACGGAAAGATCCTTGGCAGTGTGGAGGAGCAGAGGGATCTTGGGGTTCATGTCCACAGTTCCCTGAAAGCTGCCACCCAGGTGGATAGAGTTGTTAAGAAGATGTATGGTGTGTTAGCTTTCATTAATAGAGGGATTGAGTTCAAGAGCCGTGAAGTTATACAAAACCCTGGTTTGGCCACATCTGGAGTATTGTGTCCAGTTCTGGTCGCCTCATTACAGGAAAGATGTGGAAGCGTTGGAAAAGATGCAGAGGAGATTTACCAGGATGTTGCCTGGAATGGAGGGAAGGTCTTATGAGGAAAGGTTGAGAGAGCTAGGGCTTTTCTCTTTAGAACGACGAAGGATGAGAGGTGACTTGATAGACGTATACAAAATGATCAGAGGTGTAGATAGAATGGATAGCCAGAGACCTTTTCCTAGGGTGGAGGTAGCTATTACAAGGGGGCATAGTTTTAAAGTGAGTGGGGGTAGATATAGGGGAGACGTTAGAGATAGGTTCTTTACTCAGAGAGTGGTAGGGGCGTGGAATGCATTGCCGGAGAGGGTAGTGGAGTCGGCCTCATTAGGGGCATTTAAGCAGCTATTGGATAGGCATATGGATGATAGTATAAGGTAGGGGTGGAGGTTAGATAGACCTTAGGTTTAGGGTAAAAGTTCGGCACAACATCGTGGGCCGAAGGGCCTGTACTGTGCTGTACTGTTCTATGTTCTAAAATTCACTCAAAATTATTAGACATGACCTGCCCTGAACAAAGCCATGCTAACTATCCTCAATTGAACCTGTCCTCTCCAAGTGGAGATTAATTCTGCCCCTTAGAGGTTTTTTGCAATAGTTATCCTACTAAAGATATTAGACTTACAGGCCTATATTTTCCTACTTTACCCCACCACTCTTGAATAATAGTGCACATTAACTGTCCTCCAATCATAGTCAGTCAGCACAGAAACAAACCTCTTGGTCCAACCAGTCTGCGCCGACCGTAATCCCAATCTAAACTAGTCCCAGCTGCCTGCGCTTGGCCCATATCTCTTCAAACATTTCTTATTCATGTATTTGTCTATATGCCTTTTAAATGTTGTAACAGTACTTGTATCCACCACTTTCTCTGGAAGTTCGTTCCACACATGAACCACTCTTTTGTAGCCAGAGAGAATTTGAAAATGAATGTCAAAGCCCCTTCAAGTCTCCTCCCTTTCCTCCCACAGTAGCCTGGGATACATCTCATTTTAGGCCCATGAATTTATCGACTTTAAAGCCTGTAAAAATTACTAATATCTCCTCCCTCTCAATGCTTATTGAATCATGCATATGACTAAGGTTTTGGAGTAGATTTGTAGCTCGGGTTGTGGGTGTTGTGGTTGGTTGGCTCGCCAAGCTGGTTCAATGTTGTTCCGCAGACGTTTCATTATCCTGCTGGGTAACATCATCAGTGCAGCCTCCGATGAAGCACCATTGTGTTTTCTGGCCTGGTTTTTAAACTCTGGAGTCCGTTGAGCTGGATTACCTCACTTCCGGTTTTCCTTACGCAGTGGAGTGTATATGGGGTTGAGTTCTATGTGTTTGTTGATGGCTTTCTTTGTGAAGTACCAGGCTTCTGGGAATTTCCGTGCCTGTCACTGCTTTCCTCGTCCCAGGATCTTGATGTTGTCCCAGTCGAATTGGTGGTTCTCCTTATCCCTGTGGATAGAGATGAGTGAGTATTGGTTGTGTCTTTTTGTAGCCAATTGGTGTTCGTGTACCCTTCCTGTTGTTAATTTCCTTCCTGTTTGAACGATGCAGTGTTTGTCACAGTCTCTGCAGGGAATCTTATATATGACATTGGTCCTGTCCATAGTGGCTCATGGGTCTTTGGCTCAGGTGAGCAGTTGTTGTAGGGTTGATGTGGGTATGTGTGCCGCTCTGATGCCCAGTGGTCGTAGGAGTCTTGTGGTTAGTTCTGATGTGTTCTTGATGTAAGGTAGCGTGATAAGTGTGTTGGGGCGTCTAGTATCTTCCTGGTGTTGTTCGTGTAGGCATCTTCTGACCCAGTTTTTTGGATATCCATTACCTTTGAAAACCTGGAAGAGGTATTCTTCTTCTTCTCAGCGTAGTTCTGTGCTGCTGCAGTGTGTTGTTGCCCGTTTAAGTATTGTTCGCGCCACACCCACAACCAGAGCTACAAATCTACTCCAAAACCTTGGAGACCTGCGAGCATGACACCCTCAAATTGGCATAAAAATGGGAGAACTACGTCAAACGTCAGAGCGCAATCCGCGAACAACTCTACTTCCCACATGGATGCCTCAGGAACCAGGTATTACCACGCAATGTGAGATACAAACCACACATCAACAACCCAGAAGCCCGCAAAACAGCAGAACAAAACAGCTGCAGGATGGTAAGGGTAATGATAAACGATGCACACAACAGGCTGCACAGATACCACAGAGAAATAATGTGCTAAAAAACTTTATTTCTGGAAGCTACCAATCAGGACTGGACAACAATATGGAACAAGCCATCAACATCAACGAACAGACCACAAGGGTCAAGAAAAGACAGACCCTTCAGGACAAGCTAGCCACACTTACCCACCAAAACGACAACAACAGAGCAGACACCTTGATAAGAAACCTCTCTGACAGGAAACTGACAGACACAGAAAAAGCCATTGTCACCCGAGGACTTAACTATAACTACAGAGACGCCAACAAAATGGAATTCCTAGCCACACTGCAAGCCACACTGAGGACCAACAACATCAATGAAGAAACACAACAAACCATAAGACAGACAGTAATCCCAACACTGACCAAGAGGAGTGAACTCAACATCCTCAACACATTGGAAAGGCAAGCCCTAGAAGGACTGAAAATGGACAAGAACATCACAATACTACCCACAGACAAAGGGCGTATGACAGTAATACTAAATAAAAGGGACTACATCTCCAAGGCACAGGCACTGCAAGCCGACGAGAACACATACCAGCCACTACAGACTGACCCGACACCGCAACGAGGCAACAAAATCCTCTAAACGCTAAAAAGACTCAAACAGACCGGACAGATCAACAAAACGGACTTTTGAAGAATGAAACCCGAAGGAACCAACACATCCCGATTCTACGGCCTCCAGAAAGTACACAAACCGGAAGTACCCCTTAGACCCATAGTATCCCTACCAGGCACACCATCACACAGATTAGCCAAGGAACTACAAAGGAGACTTAGACACCTAGTCAACAAGTCACCCCACTCAATCCACTCAACCCGAGAATTCCTCAATTCCAGCAAAGACATAAGGATAGATGACGATGAGACCAAGGTATCATTTGCTGTCACTGCCCTATTCACATCAATAGACATACCACTAGCAAGGGAAACAATGACAGCACTACTAGAACAAGAAAATGACCCCAGTGAAACCATCTCCACAGACAACATGCTGAAGCTACTGGACCTATGCCTCACCACCCACTTCACTTTCAATGGCCAAGTGTACGAACAGATCAATAGGACACCCATGGGATCACCTATCTCGGGACTTATAGCCGAGGCAGTGATGCAAAGACTAGAAAGTACGGCCCTTCCGCTAATCCAACCAAAACTATGGATGCGCTATGTGGACGACACCTTTGTCATCATTAAACGGACCAAACTAGAGGAGACACACAAACTAATAAACAACACCCTCACCGGAATAAAATTCACCAGAGAGGAGAAGAATAAACAGGTCCCATTCCTGGACGTCATGGTAGAGCACAGGACAAATGGGGAACTCCAAACGAAAGTACACAGAAAAGCCATACATACTGACAGGTACTGAACTTCAACAGTAACCATCCTAACACACACAAACAAAGCTGTGTGCGAACACTATTTAAACGGGCAACAACACACTGCAGCAGCACAGAACTACGCTGAGAAGAAGAAGAGTAACTTTTCCAGGTTTCAAAGATAATGGATATCCAAAAAAACTGGGTCAGAAGATGCCTACTACACAAACGACACCAGGAAGATACTACATGCTCCGACACACTCATCATGCGACCTTACATCAGGAACACATCGGAACTAACCACAAGACTCCTACGACCGCTGGGCATCAGAGTGGCACACAAACCCACATCAACTCTACAACAACTGCTCACCCAAACCAAAGACCCACGACCCACTATGTACAGGACCAATGTCATATATAAGATTCCCTGCAGAGACTGTGACAAACACTGCATCGGACAAACAGGAAGGAAATTAACAACAAGTGTACATGAACA
Source organism: Rhincodon typus (assembly GCF_021869965.1). NCBI lineage: Eukaryota > Metazoa > Chordata > Chondrichthyes > Orectolobiformes > Rhincodontidae > Rhincodon > Rhincodon typus. The sequence goes on along the minus strand of NC_063354.1, from coordinate 4,657,319 downwards.
CCAACTGGCTCCAAAAAGATACGACCAATACTTACTCATCTCTATCCACATGGATAAGGAGAACTAACAATTCGACTGGGACAACATCAAGATCCTGGGACAAGCAAAGCAGAGACAGGCACGGGAGTTCCTAGAAGCCTGGTAGTCCATGAAGAAAGCCATCAACAAGCACATAGAACTCGACCCCATATACACTCCACTACGAAGGAAAACCGGAAGCGAGGTAATCTAGCTCAACGGACTCAAGAGTTTAAAAACCAGGCGGGAAAACATAACGGTGCTTCATCGGAGGCTGCACTGATGATGTTACCCAGCAGGGTAATGAAACATCTGCGGAACAACAACGAACCAACTCAGTGAGCCAACCAACCACAACGTGTATATCTCAGTCCCCTCCCTGATTTCTATACCTATACCATCCAGTATCACAACAGTGACTACACTTCAGAAATATTTTGTTGGCTGTAAAGCACTTTGGAGCGTCCTGAGGTCAAGAAAGGTGCAAAAAAATGTAAGTTTGTCTTTTGACAACAAGGTGCAGGGCTGGATGAACACAGCAGGCCAAGCAGCATCATAGGAGCAGAGAGGCTGACGTTTC
>NC_063354.1:4593529-4656321 GCF_021869965.1 Rhincodon typus | reverse complement strand
CCTAAACCCCACCTGTTCCTCCGTTACATTGATGACTGTATCGGCGCCGCCTCGTGCTCCCACGAGGAGCTCGAACAGTTCATACACTTCACTAACACCTTCCACCCCAACCTTAAGTTTACCTGGACCATCTCTAACACCTCTCTCCCCTTCCTGGACCTCTCTGTCTCCATATCGGGCAACCACCTAGAAACCGATATTCATTTCAAGCCCACCGACTCCCACAGCTACCTAGAATACTCCTCCTCCCACCCACCTTCCTGCAAAAATGCTATCCCCTATTCCCAATTCCTTCGCCTCCGCCGCATCTGCTCCCAGGATGAGGCATTCCACTCCCGTACATCTCAGTTGTCCTCGTTTTTCAAGGACCGTAACTTCCCCTCCTCGGTGGTCGAGAACGCCCTCAACCGTGTCTCCCACATCTCCCGCACCTCATCCCTCACACCCCGTCCACGCAATAAAAACCAAAAAAGAATCCCCCTCGTCCTCACGTACCACCCCACCAACCTCCGGATCCAACGCATCATCCTCCGACACTTCCGCCATCTGCAATCCGACCCCACCACCAAAGACAACTTTCCCTCCCCACCCTTATCTGCTTTCCGGAGGGACCACTCTCTCCGTGACTCCCTTGTCCGCTCCACACTCCCCTCCAGCTCCACCACACCTGGCACTTTTCCCTGCAACCGCAGGAAGTGCTACACCTGCCCCCATACCTCCTCCCTCACCCCCATCCCAGGCCCCAAGAAGACTTTCCACATCAAGCAGATGTTCACCTGCACATCTGCCAATGTGGTATACTGCATCCGCTGTACCCGGTGTGGCTTCCTCTACATCGGGGAAACTAAGCGGAGGCTCGGGGACTGCTTTGCAGAACACCTACGCTCGGTTCGCAATAAACAACTGCACCTCCCAGTCGCGAACCATTTCAACTCCCCCTCCCATTCCTCAGACGACATGTCCATCCTGGGCCTCCTGCAGTGCCACAACGATGCCACCCGAAGGTTGCAGGAACAGCAACTCATATTCCGCTTGGGAACCCTGCAGCCCAATGGTATCAATGTGGATTTCACAGGTTTCAAAATCTCCCCTCCCCTACCGCATCCCAAAACCAGTCCAGCTCGTCCCTGCCTCCCTAACCTGTTCTTCCTCCCACCTATCCCCTCCTCCCACCTCAAGCCGCACCTCCATCTCCTACCGACTAACCTCATTCCGCCCCCTTGACCTGTCCATCCTCCCTGGACTGACCAATCCCCTCCCTAACTCCCCACCTACACTCACCTTTACTGGCCCCATCCCCGCCTCTTCGACCTGTTTGTTTCCTCTCCACCTATCCTCTCCTCTATCCATCTTCTTTCCGCCTCCCACTCCCTCCCTATTTATTTCAGAACCCCCTTCCCCTCCCCCTTTTCTGATGAAGGGTCTAGGCCTGAAACGTCAGCCTCTCTGCTCCTATGATGCTGCTTGGCCTGCTGTGTTCATCCAGCCCTGCACCTTGTTGTCTCGGATTCACCAGCATCTGCAGTTCCTACTATCTCTAAGTTTGTCTTTTATTGACCCACCTCTTCAGAACAGATCATTTCACCAATCAAAGTCATGGTTAAACCAGAAGCATCTGCAGTTGCAGTAGATTACAATCAGATTTAAAATTTTTGCAAATCCAACCCACATTCTGAATGTGTCAGGGGTAAGGGTTTAAAATTACTCCCATTTTTGCAGTATATTTATGATTGTCCTCCTTGTTTTATGTTCATCTTCTAGGTACATCAAGCCCTTCATAACCATCAGCCATGTTTGGTTCTTTGTGTTCTTCCAGTCCACAGATAATGCTGTGAAAAATCAACATCATTAGTTTTTTATTATTCCAGGCCTTTCTCTTATGTATTTCTGTTCTGTCAGTTGTCTCAATTCTGATGAAGGGTCATCACTAACACAAAAGATTAACTGTTACTTTTACAGTGCAGCTGAATCTGTGGAGTATTTCAAACATTTATGTGTTGATGCTCATTCAGGTGGCCAGCATGGGTTTGATGGGCTAACTGACTACTTACAGTGCTGTAAAAATCTATCTGCAGGTTTAGTTTGCTGTTAAAACATAGCACTAATTTTCTGACAACTCGATAAATAAATGCCGTGCTGGCATAATATGGAGCCTTCAAATCATCATATTCATGGTTCAGTTGTCGCAGATCTGCCCATTGAATTGATTTTGTATATACAATAGATTAAGGGCTTGCAGCCTGAGATAATTCTGGAACATTGTGCTCATCACGTTAAAGAAAACCATACCATAAAAATAGTTTTGGGCCTGTCATTTAAGGAAATGTAACAAAAGCCTGATTGGGAGGTCACAAGTTCTAGCCTGAGGCTTTCTCTTACTCCCACCACAGATGAAAGAAAAAGTACTGAAAATACTCAGCAGTTCCATTAGCATCTGTAAAGAAAAAATGTTTGGGTGTGACCCTTTAAGAACTGAGAACTGAAGCATATCTAAAAAATTAAGTACACTATACATTTATTTTGGGGAGAAAGCGAAGTGTCAAAAAATTTCACGAGCACTTCAAAAACAGTAAAGAAGTTAACTCCCATTTTCGTTAGGATGATTCTGATGTATTCTCAGCCTTGACTGGTGGCTGGTACACCATGTACCAGTGAGAAATTCCACATCCAGAGGGAGAAAGCCATAAATCCTCTGCAGTGCTGTTCTTGGATTCTATCTCCTATTCATAGTGTAATAATAATCCTTACATTACATATATTGTCACATCAAGACAAGCCAGAGTATTTGATTTAAATGATTATCTTATGTAATGTAGTAACTACAATATATGCAAAGCCAGCAGCCACTCTATTCCAACATTGAGATTAATGACCAATTAATCTTCTGTTTAATGGTGTTGATTGAGAGAACAATGTCGGCCAGATCATGTAGAAATTTGCCAGCTCGTCAACTAGAATCCTTTATATTCACCCTCAGAATTGTTCTGGCAAATGGGCCCTTGAAGGAATGTTTATCATACTAATCTATAGGCCCAGTGGGAAGAAACAGAATTCAGAATGTCTTTTGTTTCCACTTTACTCAAAAGCAGCAGGTAGGAATCCTGACAGCTTGGGTAGAACCCCAAGTTTATGTAAGCTGTAATAGGAATGGAAGTAGTTTTTAAACTTAGCAACCTTTGAGTGTAGGTCATGTCTTCTGGCCCTACTGCTCTGGACGAAATGAAATTGCTGGCTTTACTCTCTAGTCCCTTTAGAATCCTAACATTGGAATCATATGTCTTTCTCTCTTTTCTTTTGCATTGTGAATGTGACCAATGTATATGATCTCTCCTCCGGTTCAAGTTCCTTCATCCTTTTCATTATTTGGACTGCTCATTTCTATATCCTCTCAATAACTTGTGGTATTAGGTCAGCCAGAACTAGGCACAGTAATCTAACTGAACTAATGATTTCTCAAAAACAGAATCATACTTTTGTCTCAAAATTGACCTATTCAGTTGCCATAATATCTAATTGCTTCTTCTAATGCCACCAAATATTTTTGAGTTAACTTCAATTTATTTTCAATTAAGATCTCCAAATCACTTTCATTGTCCATGTATATTAATTTACCATGCATATAAGTAAAAATCTCTTCCTTTTTATCCTCACATGAAGCACTATGTGTATAACAAACCATGTAATAAAATACATATGGCAGGACATTGAAGAATGTAAGAAAAATATGTCATAATACGATAAAAGGAAATTTGGAAAAGGATGTGTAGCTACTAAAGCATGTGTTTTCCAAGATATTATTCTCATCGCACAGCTTTCAAAAGTAATTGAGCCTGTTTAAAATTGATCAATGCAACTCCAAAAATATTCTGTCACGAATTATCTTGCCTCTTTAACTTCTATTCTTTATAAAAGAACTGTTTGTTTGAGGCAAGTGAATTTGGAGACTGTTATGGCCTGCAGTTACTAATTTACAAATCAAGGGCAGGAATAGGCCCTACATCCCTTTGAGCTTGCTACACCATTCAATAATATCATAACTGATCTGATTGTAATCTCAAATCCATATTCCCAATACTCCCTATAATCTTTCAACTTCTCGCTTATCAAGATTGTTACTACCTCTGCCTTAAAAATATTGAAGGGTTGTTTTCACCACCTTTTTAGAACAAGAGTTCCAAAGACACTGCACCCTCTGAGAAAAAGAAATTTATCCACTCACGGTTTTAAATTGGTGCCCCTGATTTTTAAAAGTGACTCGTAGTTCTAGCTTCTCCCGTTAGAGGAAACAGCCTCTTCACATGTACAATGTCAAGATTCCTTGGGATTTTAGTTGTTTCAGTCAATTTGCTCCTTGGATATAAGCCTTATCTGTCCAACTTTAGGGAAGGAAATCTGTCATCCTTACCTGGTCTGGCCTCCTTGTGACTCTAGACCCACAGCAATGTATTTGACTCCTAATTGCCCAGAGGGCAGTTAGGAATGGGCAATAAATGCTGGCCTAGCCAGTGACACCCTCATCCTGCGAATTATTTTTTTTAAAAATTGTATTAGCTTTCCTGATTACTTACTGTTCCTTATTACTCATGTTTTGCGATTCATGCTCAAGGTCACCCAGGTCCCCCTGCATTTCAGAGTTCTGCATTCTCTCACTATTTAGATAATTTTTTTTATTATTCTTACTACCATGATGGACAATTTCACATTTTCCAACATTGAACTTTACTTGTTAGTGCCTTTTCCCACTCATTTAATGTATCATTACCTTTTTTTGTAACCTACTTGTTTCCTCATTGCAATTTATCTTACTATCTATCTTTGTGTCATCAGTAAATTTGGCAACCATATCTCCTGTCCCTTCATCTAAGTCATGGATATAAATTTTAAACAGTGGACGTCACAGCACTTATCCCTGTGGCATACTACTCATTATATTTATATTATAATCTGAAAAGACCTATCCACATCAATGTATTGCTTCATATTGGCAGGTAATCTTGTATCTATGCTGATACGCTACACCTTACACTATGTGTTTTTATTTTCTTTGACATAGCACCTTATCAAATACCTTCTAGAAATTTAAATACAAGACATCAACAAGCTTCCTTTATCCATTTGTTATTTCCTCAATAAACTCCAATAGGTTGGTCGAACATTCACAAAACCATGTTGACACTGCCTGATTACTTTGAACTTATCCAAATGCTCTGTTACAACTTCTTTAGTAACAGCTTCCAACATCATCCCAATGACAGATAGTAAGTTAACTGACCTGTAGCTTCCTGCTTTATATCTCCCTCCTGTTTTGAATAAGGGAGTTATATTCATTATTTTCCCTGCTTTTCCCTGGACTATAATTTCTATTATAGTCCCTGCTATAATTTTCAATGATTTGATTCTCCAGTCTCACTTTCTATAGGATCAGCACTCATTTTCTTAGTTCTTTTTATTAAGTATTTATAAAAACTCATATTATCTATTTTTATATTTCTGGCTGACTTTCCATAACTCTACTTTTTCCCTTCTTATTAATTTATTGGTCGTCTTTTGCTGTTTCTTTTATATTCTGTCTAATTTCCTGACATGCCTTTGTGTAACTCTATGCTTTCACTTTAAATTTGATTCTATATTTAACGTTTCTAGCTAATCATGAATGGTGAGTCTCTTCCTTGGATTTTTTCTTGCTTGTTGGAATACATCTATCCTATATGTTCTAAAATATCCCCTTAAATGTCCGCCACTGCATTGCTATTAACATATCCTTTAAACTAATTTTTCTGAAGAAGGGTCTAGGCCCGAAACGTCAGCTTTCCTGCTCCTCTGATGCTGCTTGGCCTGCTGTGTTCATCCAGCTCTACACCTTGTTATCTCAGATTCTCCAGCATCTGCAGTTCCTACTATCTCTGAACTAATTTACCAATTCACTTTAGCAGTTCTGCTTTCATGCCTTCATAATTGCCCTTATTTCAGTTTATATGTAGACTAAAATTTCTCATGATTATTCCTGTACTTTCAGACACCCTCTCATTATTTCTTCCTTCATGCCCCACCCTACTGGGTTGTTACTATTAGGGGCCCATATACCCGCCTTTATCACTTCTCATTTCTATCCAAAATGTTTCCACATCTTGTTTTCCTGAAATTACATCATCCCTCTCTATTTCACAAATACCATCATTAACTAAAAGAGCTATCCCTGCACTTTTTCCTATGTTTCTGTTGTTCCTAAGTGTCCTGTACCATTCAAGATTCGTGGCCCAGTCCATGTCATGTCTCTGTATTAGCTATCAGATTGATCTTATTGATTTCCGTTTACATTTTCAGTTAATCCGTTTTGCTTTGAAGACTGTACACTCTGATAAAGAGCCTTTAATTTTATCATTTTACTCTCTTTGTAAATTCTAGTGTTATCTATTGGTTGATTCTTAGAATCATATTCTTTATCCCTTCCTGTCACAATTATCATTTCACATTTTCACTTTGCCGTATCACTCAAATTTGATCCCATTATTCACTTTCAAATCCTCAAAACTTCCCAAGATATGCAGTTTGAAAGAATGTTGGCCCCAGTGTGGTTCAGGTGGAGAATGTCCCATCAGTATAGATCCCACTTTCCCAAGGACTGGTGCCAATGCTTCATGAACTGGTACTCACTTCTCCCATCTCAACCTTTGAGCCACACATTTATCTCTCTAATCTAATTTGCCCTGTGCCAATTTTCGTGTGGCTAAGGTAATAATGCAAAGATTATGACTATTAGCTCCTACTTCTTAATCTAGTGCCGAGCTCCTCATATTGACTGTGCAGAGCTTCTTCGTTTGCCCTGCCTATGTCATTGGGACTACATGGACAACAGCAACTGGGATTATCCCCGCCTTCCACTCCAAGTTCCTCTCCAGACAAGAGCAGAAGCCCCAAACTGTGTGGACTCATGTTTTATACTGTGTATAACAGTGTCAATCTCTTTCACTATACTGTCCCGTAGTACCACTACATTTCTTCCTACTCCCCAATCTTGGGGAGTGCCGTGTGCCATGGTGCCATAGCCAGTTAGCCCATCTCCCTTAAAACTCTCATACTCATCCAGAAACGCTGAAAGAACCTCAAACCTGTTGGACTATTACAAAGGCTAAGACTCCTGCCCTTGGGGTTCCCTTATCTGCCGCACTTGGAGGCATCTGTGCCTGTTTCTGAATACTGATCAAATCAAATAATCAAACCCTGTCATCTGTTACAAAGAATCCAAGAATCGTTTCCCCTCACTGAAACATCGCAGTATCTGTAGCTCAACCTCCAGCTCAAAAACTCTGAGTCGAATCTGTTTATCTAATACTTCCTGCAGACATGTTTGTTCTGTACCAAAATAGTACCAGGAACAGCTGCCAACTGTGCTGCAGACCTGTTCTTCTATCATGAGTGTGCTCTAAGGAAATATTTAATTATATTTAACTTAATGTTTAGTTACGTTTTTACCTCCAGCTGCTGAACTAGTTTGAACCTTAGGAATAGATTAAACCTTGATCATTTACCAGGTGCTCACCAATTAACCAACTTCTTCTCCTGTAACAGAGTTCTTAGTTCCTGGAATTACTGGAAAAAGCTTAGGGAAAAGCAACGAAACACCTCTTTCCCTTCTTTCTCTTAACTTCCTGATTAACTTAACTCCAGCGCACTATTGTAAGTCACACTAAGCTGGCTAGTTTTATATCATCCTTAAAAAAAGAAGGGCTATCTGGCTCACTTAATGAGGATCCAGTTTCAGCTGGTTCTTAATAAAGTTGCTGTTTCATCGGAACCCTTGAAAGCACCCTGCTTCGGGCTGGCAAACTACACAGTTTAATTCTATCTACTAATTGCAAGCCAAACCAAAAAAAAAGGTCTTTCTTGCCCAACAACTGTGAACACTCATACATTATATATATTATATATATATGTATATATGTGTGTGTGTATATATGTATATATTTCACAGGTTGACCTAAGAATGTTATACTGTTCTTAATGACTACTTCATGAGTTTGATGATTCTAAATGGTGGAACAAATTCAAGTGTTAGTAGTAACAATGCACGTCTTCTGGTAGAACTATCCAACAAAATTCCTTCCAAGCCTGTTTCAGAAGCAGCCCCCAAACAGAATACATTCTGAAAATATACTACATTAGATGCGCCCCTACAAAATAAAAGAGACAACTTAATTCTTCTTTTGTTTTCCCAATTTGTTTCCAGGGCATAAATTAGCATCCATTTTGAGGGGTGGTAACGCATGTTTGTTTCATCCCATTTGACCTTTTGTATTAAGACTGTTGAGCTATAAGTAGCATCCATCCTTCAAAGCAAACACCTCTGTACTTTGTTCTAAAGCTCATGGTAAACAGTGAATGGGAGGAAAAGTGTAATGGAGGGAGAACTGGTAAAAAATGTGCATTAACGTTTATTACATTGAGAACAAGTACCTTGACACAAAATGTTTTCAATAACACAGAAACGTAGGGCCAAATCTTCCAATATGGAGAGGCCTGTAATGCACCCTCTGACACTGATCCATGTCAGGACCCTAAGAAAGCCCTGACATGCGCACATCTGTAATAATTATGTGGGAATTTTAAACTCCAATTGCCAGTTTACTCTGCCAAGATTGCTCTGCATTTCTATCAATAGTGGGATCAAATGACCAGAAACGCAAGATTGAAACTGATTATCCTGTTCGTACCCTGATTTTTGCACAGATTTATAAGACTGTAAGAAATGGGAACAGGAGTAGGCCGTTAGGTCCCTCAAGCTTACTCTGCCATTCAGTTGGAAAATGGCTGATCCAATACTCCTCACGTCCATTTTCCCCCCCTTTGCCCATTACTCTTCGTTCCCCTACTGATCAAGGATCTATCTGTCTCACCCTCAAATATACACAAGGACTTTGCACCGACAGTGCTCTGTGGCAAGGAGTTCCAAAGACACTCATCTTTTTGAGAGAATAAATTCCTCCTTATCTCAGTCTTAAATTGGCACCGTTTATTTCTGAGACTATGCCCTCTGGCCCTAGACTCTCCCATGAGGGGAAACATCCTCTCATCATTTACCCTGTCAAGGCCCTTAAGAATCCTAAATGTTTCACTGACACCAACTCGTATTCTTCGAAATTCCAAATGAGTAGAGGCCCAACCTGTTTAATCTTTGTTCATAAGACAGTCTCTCCATATGGGAATTTTCCTAGTGAGCCTTCTATGGATTGCCTCCAATGAAACAATGTCTTTTCTTAAATGAGGGGACCAAAATTGCTCATAGTACTCCAGATGGGGTCTCACCATCACCTTGTATAGTTGTAGTAAGACTTTACTGCTGTGATACATCAAAATCTTAAAGTAAGGGCCAACATTCAATTTGCCTTCCCATTACCTGCTGCACTTGTGTGCTAGCTTTCTGTCTTGCAGAATTTCCTTAGAACTTTTCAAAGCAGATAAAAAGCCAGCATAACTCTAAGTAAATCAGCTGAAATGTCAATGCATCCCATCAATGTTCACCTATACCACTTCCCAGTAAAGCTCAAACTCCAAAAACTTGGCATTGTGAAGTCCCAGCCCCAAGCGATGTTCATCACCCCCCTCTCAGCAATGTACATCTTCCCCTCTCGGCGATGCTCATCTTCCCCTCTCGGCAAAGTTCATCAAGCCCTCGCACAGCATTGATATTCCTTCATCCCTGATGCCCTTCTAAGGAGTGTTCGCCCTCCTGTCCCCATACTGGTCACTATCAGCCCCTCCGCTATTCTTTTCCGTGCCCACCCCGGGCCATGGTCCTCACTACTCTTCCCAGACAGCGCTCACCTGGAACCTTCCTGTTCTGATTCACCTCTGAAATTCGTTGATGGGAGAATTTGGGGTTTGATTATTTTCATGGAGGTAGGTTAATCACTGTTGGGGGTGAAGGAGGGGTATAAATACTTTCGGGGTGAGGGGGTGAAAACCTTTGGGAAAGTGAAGTGGGTGCTAACACTGTCATTAGGGTGAGGCTGTGCAGCATTGGGGTTGACATCTCAATTTAAAACAATTTAAACTGAACTGAAGACTTTAGCAGAATGACAAAGACAATTATTATGATCTCAATCGAGATTCTTGACAATTTAAACAGAAATTTCAGTTTCCAGCTATTAACTGAAAAGACCACACGATAAGGTTCCATGTTTTAAACAAAAACCGTTACTGTGACAAACTTCAAAATAAATGAAGTATTATTAACCTAATACCATATTGCATAAGCATTCATACCTAAATCAACATTCCAAACAAGACTCTCCCTGTTTTAATTTCAACAAAACATTCTTTTCTGCTTTATTTTTGTCAATGGTCATTCACTTCTCCTCGGACTGAGTGAAGGTATCTCACAGCTCCCGGGAATTCACTCAGTTCTTTTTAGTTTCAAGACTATCTTCAGAGATGAAGGGTTTCCCGGTGATTGTCCCTCCAGCATCCAGCTAGGCAAATCCTCTAGCCTTACTTTAACAGCTCATAAATTTGGATATCCCCTGTCTGAACACAGGTCTCACACATCCTTGTATAATGATTCCAAATCAGAAACCTCCCTTGTGTTTTTTGCTGCCCTCTGCTTCTTTCCCAGGCTGCAGGTAGATTCTGTTTCAAATAGCTGCAGATACAAACTGCCTTCCAGACTATCAACTAGCTTCTCTAATCTCAGGAAAATTGCATAAATAATTAAAGTCTCTCCTAAGTATTCACAGAAAAACCTTCTCCTCAAGGGATGGTTAATAAAGATCCCATTGTTTTACCTTTAAGGCTTCACATCAGGTCGTCATTGACATAACCAGGGCCCCCTTTTGATCCATATTTAGTCCAGGCCTGTCGACCAGCCCATCAGACCAGGTTCTGCAGACAGATCGGCATCTCTTTACGGATTCTACCAGACCTATAAGATGTCCAGCAATTTTTGTTCGTAATTCTGCAGACTAGATGTCTTTCATTTACACAACATTTATGAATTCCAATTTTTAATCTAAAAGTAATGTTATTATATACACATTTGTAACACAATCAAGAATATTTGAAATAATATATAATAAAAAATAGACAATGCTGGAAATATTCCCCAGGTCCAACAGCATCTTTAGGGAAAGAAACAGAGTTAAAGTTTTACATAGTGACCTTTCACTGGAACAGGAATAGTTTATGTTAGGGCCATTTTCTTGAATTGAGAAACAAAAGCTGGAACCCCAACATTCTTATCTGCTGTGGATTTCCAGCATTTACTGTCTTCACAGTAGAATTTGTTCATACAGTACTTTAAACATTGCTTTTACACAATTACACTGGAAATTTTATGGTTGACAATGATGATGTTTAATTACAGGAGCAGATTTAATTCACTCATTAATACAAAATTCCTCCTTTCTATTCAGGCTGAATCACTATTCTTATATAGAAATTGTTGCTGTATTAATTACTAATATTGCAAAGCAAGTTTCAACCCAGAATCAGCGATAAAAAATTTAACATCTCCAGATTTCCATAAGTCCTCATTGTTGAATGCCCACTTATAGAACAAAGAACAAAGAAAATTACAGCATAGGAACAGGCCCTTCTGCCCTCCAAGCCTGCACCGATCCAGATCCTCTATCTAAACCTGTCACCTATTTTCCAAGGATCTGTATCCCTCTGCTCCCTGCCCATTCATATATCTGTCTAGATACATCTTAAATGATGCTATTGTGCCCGCCTCTACCACCTCCGCTGGCAACGCCTTCCAGGCACCCACCACCCTCTTGTGTAAAGAAATTTCCACGTATATCTCCCTTAAACTTTTCCCCTCTCACCTTGAAGTCGTGACCCCTAGTAATTGAGTCCCTCACTCTGGGAAAAAGCTTCTTGCTATCCACCCTGTCTATACTTCTCATGATTTTGTAGACCTCAATCAGGTCCCCCCTCAACCTCCGTCTTTCTAATGTAAATAATCCTAATCTACTCAACCTCTCTTCATAGCTAGCGCCCTCCATACCAGGCAACATTCTGGTGAACCTCCTCTGCACTCTCTCCAAAGCATCCACTTCCTTTTGGTCATGTGGCAACCAGAACTGTACACAGTATTCCAAATGTGGTTGAACCAAAGTCCTATACAACTGTAACTTGAATACTGAATTAAAGGTAGCTAAAACACTTTTCTCAGCACAACTCTGATAGCACAGTCTGATCATACTTGCTGTTACCTATAGCATTTGTGTTTGTCTATAACTATGGTTGTGTACTGAGCTATGTCTTACAATGTTTTGCTTAGCTTAGCTTCTTGCCTTTGCAGCCATAAGGTTAGTTGCATAAATATGTTTTTCCCTGGAAAACTACATAGAATCATAGAATCCCTACAGTGTAGAAACAAGCCATTCAGCCCAACAAGTCCACACTGCCCCTCCAAAGAACATCCCATGCAGACCCATCCCCCTACCCCTGCATTTCCCATGTTGAACTTACCCAACCTAAACATCCCTGGACATTATGGGCAATTTAGCATGGCCAGTCCACCTACCCTGCACATCTTTGGACAGTCATGTGTCAGTTAACTCCAAAAAGGATCTAAATAAACATTCAGTTGCAAATGGCATTGGAAGTCTAGAATTAATTGTAGGCTGAAATAATGAAATATTTCTTGGGACATAATGATTCCTGTGCTGCTGGAGAAGGGAAAGCTGACACCTGCAGCAAACAATAATCCTGTTTTGTATAGTGCAAGTTTATAAAAGATTTGTATTTCACAACATTAGCACATGCCAAAGTACTTTATTAGTAATCAAGTACCTTGAAATGTAGTTACTGTTGTAATGTAGGAGCCAGTGTCACCCACGTCCAACAAGTGAATAAAAAACATATGCAGCAGCCAGTTTACATAGCGCAAAGTCCCACAAGCAGCAGTGTGATGATGATCAGATCGTCTGACTACTTCTCCATAGTGGTGTTGGTGGAGGGATAATTATTGGCCAGAACATTGACAATCCTCCTGCTGTTCTTTGAAATAGTGCCACACATTCTTTACATCCACGAGTAGGGCAGTGTCTTGGCTTATTCATTCATCCAGAATGCAAGAATTAATATTCTAGAAATTAATGTTAAGAAATATTTACATACAACCTTCTTCTTGACAATTGTGTACGTGGAACAATGATCTTGGTAGTTTAATTAATTGTACATATTCTGTAGGAGTTGAAATTTGATGAACTGAATAGTCTTTTCTAATTCCATTATTATGAACTTAAACAAAAGCTACTTAGAAGCTGGTATCTGGAGTGAATAAATAAGAAACTGGCTGTTGTCCACAAAGGGTCATGGGTATCTCTGTCTATTATGAACATAGTTGGTTACATATAGCTAGGCAGCCGCCGCTGAAATATGTTATATAACAATACTTCATTCCTGCAATGCTACTTGAATTCCAGATTCTACAACATGCAAGTAAAAATGTAATTTCCAGGGGCTTGAAAAATCTGGTGACACGTGTCTTTGGCATACAAATGCTTCCCTAAATAGTGAGATATCAGTTTGACCATGTGGTTTCTACGTGGCAAGCTCCTACCTTGCTTATAGCACTATTTGACAGGCAGAAAGTGAAGATCAGGCACTTTCAACAAACAAACAGAAAATTAAAATCTTACTTCACCTGTTGTATCTGCCAAAATATTTACCAGTTACATCAGATATGGGCATTGAACAGACATGTTCACTGTGAATCAATCACAAGTGCAAAGAGATCAGTTACGCTGATGGTCACTACTGAGTTATTTAAATATTGATGTTTACACGTTTCCATTGTGGAGTTGAGTGCACAATGGTAGCAAGGAAGGATCATTTCCTTATTGTTTGATGTTTATTGGGATTGTTCAAATGCTATACTGTTAATTAGGCATGATTAACTCTTCAGATCAACAATCTTTTCAAACAGGGCAAGAATGGTTCCAAATATTTGATGGAAAATAAATCTGCAGCTGTGTTCCAGCATCCAAGAAATTGACCCATCAGGTTGTACCTACCACCAGTGTCCACCTATCACCATCATTTTGCCTCCACCCCTCCCCTCCCTTTATCTGGAACTCCCCCTACCCCCGCATCCAGTCCTGAAGAAGGGTAATACCCGAAATGTTGACTGCTCCTTTCCTCCAGATGCTGCCTGGCCAGCTGTGTTCTGCCAGCCTCCTGTTTGTCTACCTTGGATTCTAGCATCTGCAGTCTTTTTGTCTCTAAATAATGTGTCGTTCCCCATTTGTTCTAAGGGAAGTGACTTTTACTTGTTTACTACACAGGCATTGATTAACATCCTGAACCCTTACACAAACACACATGTGCAAACCTCAAGAATTAGAACCAAGGTGATCCATTTTGCAGTGATTTCTAAGCCAATGGGAATTGTCTCAGGAATAGCCTCACCAGTTCCTCAGTATTTCATTGGAGGCAACAGGAAATGTTGACAAAACTCCAGCATTCCTTCCAAATGAGGAATATATGTTAGAAAGTAATTCTGAGATCAGGGCCAATGACATTTGTGCCATCAATAACACCATAACACTGCCATGCTTATCTGACCTACAGTCTTTCTGAAGGATAGTAGCCTTACCAGATGAAGAAGCCACCCTGGCTGGTTTAATCAGCTGAAACTACTGACCACTCTTCCTTTGGAGTGCATAAATAGCCTGCCATGAAAATTTTAAACCTGCTCAAACCCAGGAATTCATTGAGGTCAGCACAGAGACTACCTCACTGCACTTACAGCCAAAACCAAGTAGCTCTCTCAACAGGGTGTCAATGGGTGTTAATGAATAGAGGGAATGTTGATTGAATTTTTTATCCCTCTCAAACCTCAGAGCATGAAAGCCAATTTAGCACCCCTGCTACCAACCCAACAAAAACCAACTAAAAATACAGGCCAGGAATTAAAGCTAGGAATTTTAGTTATGCATGGACTAGTGCCTTCACCACTATCCCACGGAGAGCTCAGACACTTCTTCATTCAGTAAATAAAGCACTGAAGCAGTATCGTGATATCAAAACCTTCTGGCTCGGAATATGTATTGTTCTGTTGCTGAAAATTCCCATCATTAAAGAATGTCACCATATGTGGAAATGTAAATTGTGGGTTATACTAAAACCATAAGATTTCTTCTCCACTTTTTCAAAAGATTCTGTATTTATCGTGGTTTGGCAAAATGTAGTTCTGATCTAGAATTTGTAAAAGATGTGATTGTTCAAAGAAACTATCAATCCGAACTAAACAAATTACAATGTCATTTTATTCCACTGACTCCATGAGAGGAGTCTATGGTTTAGTATAATGTAGTTGTTAGCATTTTTTTTACACAAGGACAGTAATGGAGCCCAACCCTAACAGAGAAATCCATTGAGAAAATTGATCCCAAGCAAACTGGACCTGACTGCAAACTGCTCCTGAAGTGGGTGTGTGCAGATTTTTCCAATTGATTAGTTGTTTCGATTTTGACTATCTCGTTAAGAAACTAACCAAATTCTGTGTGGCTCAGTTGAATATTTAAAACCACATTCTCCAAGCTCAGATTAAGACAGAGCAGTAATGTTTTATGCTGTCCTAATGATTTTGTGCAGTCCTAATGACATTGCGCAAGTGGTATGTAAGCAAGTCATATGAACCGAACACACCCAGATTGATTGCTACCTTCTGCTGAGTTAGCGAGAGGAGCAATTGAGCTGCTTTAATTTGCTTCAGTGGCCCTGGGCAGCAAGAGGGTAAATTCACTCATTGCAATCAAGTGAAAGCCTGATGGAAAATATCCTTTATAGACTCCTAGAGCCATACAGCATGGAAACAGACCCTTCAGCCCAACTTATCCCTGGCAACCAGGTTTCCTAAACTGACCTAATTCTGTTTGTCTGTGTTTGGCCCATATCCCTCCTTATGTAGACATGGACTTGGTGATGATATGCCCACAGTTCAACAATCTGGTGACACTCGCTAGAAGAAGATTAACTCATTCACATTCCATGCACTTGCACAAAGCTAAACTGGGCCATGTGACTTCTTTCTATGGTGTTGCAGACTTGGTGGTTCTATTCAAGCAGCTTGTGTTCTTCACAAATGCAACATCTTTGCTTTTGTAGCCAGTGACCTTCACTTTGAAAAGTGTTCCTTCCAAAAAGTTCCAAGATATTTATATGTCCAGCTGATGGTATTATACATTAATATTTTAGATAACATATTTTCAGACATAGGTTTTTGGCAATTTATAATTTATTAAAATCTCTTAAGTTTGAAAAGACAAAATCTTTACTTCTATATTCCTGACATGAGAATCTTCTGCAATTTTCTGTATATTTATTTTAAGAATCAGAAAACCTGTGGCTTGTTGCGGGAACATGATGATAGTAACTAGCTGATGTGGAATTGGTGAGGCCACAGAAGATATATGGTGGAAAGTGGAGGAGGCTGCAGGATGTTTGCAGGAGAAGACAGCAAGGAGGTGCCATTTGGAAGCTCTAGTCTCGAAGATTATTGGTTCAGTTCTGTTTCAGAGACTTCAGTTCATAATTCCTGCTGAGACTCCAGTAAGTGCAGAAGGAATGCTGCACTGTTGGATATTTGTCATTGGATAAGATGATAAACAAAAGCCTCGTCTACCCATTCAGTGGGATGCAAAATAGTCATAGCACTATTCAAAGAAGAGCAGGGGTGTTCTCCTGTTTGTGTTGGTTAGCATTTATCCTTCTTTCAACATCATTAAAACAAATGTTCGGATCATTTCTTTTATTGTTTGTTTGTGCAGTCTTGCCATGTGGAAAATGCTGTTATGTTTCCTACTTTGCAACCATTACCACCCTTCAAAAGTACTGCATTGGCACTATTTCTTTGAATTGCCTTAAGTCTAAGTTTAATGATGTGGGATATGTTTGTACTTGTTGGTGCCTCAGCATTTCCTTGTTGCATAGTCCTTGTTTAAAAAGTGCTGGTTAAGGGTTGGCTAATTGGATACATTTTATGTATAAGTCTCTGTTTGTGAAATCATGAATGGGGCTAAGAGACTCTTACAATATGTGGAGTCACTTCATACACCAGTTCTTGAGATCTTTCCACAGAAACAGTCTGCTCACACACAATCCTTGAACTGTAAGAAGATTAGAGAAATATAGGAAAAGAAGCTCACAGCAAATCCAGTGAATGTATTTTCTGCTAAAACATTTTCTTTGACATTACCATATGTTTTATTTTAAATATCTGAAGTGTCAGCTGTGTAACACAAATTAATTTCTTTCTCTTTGCTACATTTTGATTAGGCTCTGGAAAATGAAGCAGAAAGCTATCACAACCAGATACAAGTGTTAGAAAATGCGATACAAAACAAAGAGCTGGAGACTCAGGAACAGGTAAGAGACAAGAAGTAACAGTGGATCAATAATGAATGGATGAAGGCTGATGCATGATCAAAAAATAGGATAGTAGATACAGATTCTGTGATAGGCTTTCAAAAGGCAATTGGATAAATACTTGAAAAGGAAAATTTTGTTGGGTTATTTAGGGAAAAGCAAGGGCATGGAGGAAATGGATACAAAGTGACTGCTGTTGGATTCTGATTGATGCTTCAATTGAAGCTTCAAGGTCATTGAATTCAACAGAGAGTTCAGTTAGAAGGAGAGGCTGGATAGGCTGAGACTTTTTGAGGTGGTTGAGGGCTGACTTTATAGAGCTTTATAAAATCATGAGGGGTGTAGATAAAGTGAATGGAAGGTGTCTTCCCTAGGGTGGGGACTTTCAAGACTAGAAGGCATACTTTTAAGGTCAAATGAGAAAAATTTAAAAAAAGATAAGGGGCAACTTTTTTACACAGAGAATGGTTCTTGTATGGAATTAACTTCCAGAGGAAGTGATGGATGCAGTATAATAACAACATTTAAAAGACATTTGGATAAGTACATGAATAAGAAATGATTGGAGAGATATGGGCCAAGCGCAGGTAGGTGGGACTAGTTTAGTTTGGGATTATGGTCAGCATGGACTAGTTGGACCGAAAGGTCTGTTTCCATGCTGTATGACAAAGGTAGGTATGATTCTTGACTAATAGGCAAGTCAAAGGCTATCATGGTCAGAAGGTGGAGTTGTGGCCACAGACAGATCAGCCATGATGTTATGCAATGCAGACATGGCTAGAAGGACTAAGTGGCTCACTTGTATGTTTGCATGTATTTGGATCCCTTTGATGCATTGCAAGAACTCAGCCTGTTGCCGGTCCTCATCTTTGTGCTAGATGCCATGACGTTTTCCACCTAAAAAGGTAAAGTTACCATAGTCTTACCAGACCATTGGGCCGCTCTGTCATTTTAGAGAGAGTCGACTGGTGATAGTTTAACCTGAGGGTCACCTTGCCTCAGGCGAGGGAGGAGGTTGAGAAGGAGAGCCACGTCAGCTTGGCAGAAATTGACTCTATGCTATTGGTATCACTGCATCATAAACCAGCCATTCAGCCAACTAAGTTATCCAGCCTCCATTTTCCATCTGATGTATGCTGTGAACATACCATCTCAGGTCAAATGCAAGTAATTTTCAACACTGTGCTGAATGACAGTTTCAGAGAAATACCCTCTGCTTGCAGTATTACATTTCCATTTCCTACACCAATTATTTTTTGTGGCCTTTCTGTAGGAGATAGCTAATTTTAATACCAATAATTACACATGGTTTTATGATTCTCGATTCTCACAGGCTAGGAATTTGAGATTGCCTAAATTAATTTAAATTAGGGCCATTAGCAAATTGAAAAATAGGGAAGTGAAGCTTAAACCCATATTGAACCTTTGTTAGTCTGCACTTCAAGCACTGTCTTGCAGTCTGGTTTCCATATTATAAAAATATATGTAAGCACTGGAGACGATGCAAAGAAGATATGTGGGATGATACTAGACACGGTATATATATCAAGAAAGGACTAACAGACTGGGTTTCCTTACTCGTATGGAAAAGAAAGCTGAAGAATTACAAAATAGAGGTCAGGTTTCAAATTATGAACATAAGAAAAGAAGAATAGGAGCAGCTGGAACCCATTCAGCCCTTCAAGTCTGCTTTGCCATTCAATTAGATCATAAATGATCATCTACCTCAAAACCACTTTCCCCCACTATTTCTGTGTCTGTCAATGTCTTAATCTCCCAAAATGTATTGATTTCTGTCTTGAACACTTTCAATAATTGAGTTTTCACAGTCCTGTGGGGTAGAGAATTCCAAAGATTAACCATCTTCTGAGTAAAGAAATTCTTCCACATCTCAGTCCTCACTCACCTACCCTTTATCCTGAGATTATGCCCCCTGGTTTAGACCAGTCAAGGGAAACATTTTATTTACATCCCCACCCCATCACATCCTGTTAAAGGTTTTGTAAGTTTCGCTGAGGTCTTACAGACCCAATCTACTCAATCTATCATCAGAAGACAGTTTATCCGAGAAAAGATTAAAGGAGGCACGTGTGGAACAGCATGGTTTGATTAGGCCAAATGGCCTGGTTATGTGCCATATATCCTATATAACCATATCCATTGAAAGAAGTAATAGTTCATAGAACAGTACAGCATAGGAACAGGTGCTCCAGCCCACAATGTTGTGCCTGAACATCACAGCAAATTAAACTAATCCCTTCAGCCTGTATGCTTCCATTCCTCTCATATTCATGTGCTTATCTAAAAGTCCCTGAAAAGCCCTATAGAATTTCCCTCCACCACTATCCCTGGCAGCACGTTCCAGACTCCTACCACTCTCTGTAAAAAACTTGGCCCTCACATCTCCTTTGAACTTTCCCCCTCTCATCTTAAATGCATGCCACCCAGTAGTAGACATTTCAACTCTGAGAAAAAGATTCTGACCGTCAACTCTATGTATGCAACTCATAATTTTTTAGAATTTATCAAGTTTCCCCTCAGCCTCCACTGCTCCAGAGAAAACAACTCCTGTTTTTCTAGCCTCTCCTTATAGTTCATACCCTCCAATCCAGGCAACATCCTGGTAAAACTCTTCTGCACTCTCTCCAAAGCCTGCACATCCTTCCTTTAATGTGGCGACCAGAATTGAAAGCAATACTCTAAGTGTGGCCTAACCAAAGTCTTCATTGATCAATCTTTCAGATTGTAAAGGTTCATCCGTTTACAATCTGGCTTCAAAAGTTAATTCTGCACGTGAAGATATCATTCTGACTAACTTCACCTTCCTCCAGTGTGCTACTGTTTTCTAGACTTTGGAGAAAAGCACCAAAAATTCATTTTGATGTGAATAGGTCTACTTTCTGTCTACAATAGGAGGTCATTTATTGATAGGTACTCAAAAAAAATTACTTTTTAAAGTTTTACTGGTCAAAGACCTTTGGAACTGGAATAGGCCACAAGCTACTTGAGTCTGTTTTGACATTTGATTAGAAAGCATTATAGCATTTTTGTTACATCTTTATCAACCTCAGGACACACTTGAGCACTTTATTGCCAGTGAAGTACTTTTAAGCGTAGCACTTGTTGTAACATAGGCAGCCAATTTATACACTGAAATTACAAACAAAAATGAGGTTAAATGACCACACAATTTGTTTTTGTCATCTTTGTTGAGGCGTAAAGATGGGCCAGGACAATGGGGAGAATTTCCCTGCTGTTCTTCAACTAATGCCATGGGACCTTTAATGTCCACATGAGAGGATAGATGGGACCTCAGGCTAACATCTCATCCTAAAGGTAGCGTCTCTGTCATTATAGCCTATCATCATTACAGCACAGTGTCGTCCTAGATTAGACCTGAATTTTGGCCTAGCTCCCTATCTATAGGTTTCCATTTTTGCATGTAAGTCTATATTGACTGGCTTATCTGGTTTGCATGGTGTTCGTGAATCTGAAGAAAGTGTGGTTTACACATTCAATACCATGCCAAGCTGCACAGCAGCAGACTTGGGTAACAAACAAAGGGTTACGGGATTCAAAAGTTAACTCCACTTTCTTTCCACAGATGCTGCCAAACCTGCTGAGCTTCTCCAAAAATTTCTGTTTTGCTTCAGATTCTCAGCACCCATAGTTCTTTGCTTTATTTTCATTCCAGAAGTTCCATGTTTTTGTAAACCCAAGAAAACTGGGGAACAAAAGATTTAAAATTGATCACGAACGATCATTCGAAGAAAAAATGTGTTTAATGATTTACGATTCACAAATGGCAGCCAAAATAATCAGCACTTCTTTCAATTTACATTCAAACTCCTGTTATGAATGATTTTTATACACATTATGCAACACAGTTGTGTAGAGATAAATATATTGAATACAAATACAAATATAATTTTTTTGTTACTTTTACAAAACCAAACAGGTTTCTTAATTTGTTTCCAGAAAAAAAGTTATTATTGAAATGTGAGAATCACTGGGAAGGCTGGCACTTATTATCCAAACCTGCCTTCATCTTCAGTACATAGGTAGTGAGCCACCTTATTAAACTTCTGCAAAATTTGTGGTGCAGTTGTTTCTGTAGTACTATCAGCTAGGGAGTTCTGGGGATTTGATACATTGATGATGAAGGAATAATGCTGCATATCCATGTTGCAATGGTGTCGAACTTGATTGGGAACTTTGAGATAATGGTGCTTCCATGCACTGCTGCTCTTGTTGTAGGTTTGGGAGCTGCAATTAAAGAAACCTTCATGAGTTGCTGCACTGTATCTTGTCGATTATTATGCAAAACAGCCATGTAGACACCTAAATGAACTTTTTTAATTCCCAGTATGGAATAGAAAGTCACCTGGAGGAATTGTAAGGAATTTAGAAGACAAATGGTATGTTAGCTTTTAAGGAATTGAATATAAGAGTAAAGACATCTTACTACAATTTTAATGGACATTGTTGAGGCCACATCTAGAGTGCCTTATACAGTTTTAGTGCATTAAAGGTGCACTAGATTGGTTCATGAGATGAAGGAATTGTCCTATAAGGAGAAATTGAGACTAGCCAGTACTCCTGGAAGTTAGAAAAATGAGCAGTGAGTTGGAATAGAAATTGACAGGGTAGACTCCAATTAAATGTTTCCCCGACTGGGAATTCTGTAATGTGGGATCACAGTCTTAGGATAATCTTGCTAGAGAATAACATTTAAAAGGATTGTAATCTATGAGATAGTGTGCCCCAGCTAACATGAATGTTCAGTCATTGAGTATATTCAACACAATAAATCAATCAACTTTTGGATACTAAAGGAATTAAGGCATTTGAAGTTATTTTGGGAAGGAGGAGTTGAGGTAAGAGATCTCCATCTATCCATACACTGTGGAAAAAGGCCCTTTGGCCCAACAAGTCCACACCAACCCTCAAAGCATCCCACCCAGACCCATTCCCCAAACCCACACATCCCTGAACACTGGGCAATTTAGCATGGCCATCTACCTAATCTGCACATTTTCGGACGGGAGGAGGAAACCAGAGCATCCGGAGAAACCCACGCAAACACAGGGAGAATGTGCAAACTCCACACATACAGTTGCCCAAGGTGGGATTCAAACCTGGGCCCCTGGTGCTGTGAAGCAGCTGTGCTAACCACTGAGCCACCATGCTGTCCCAATCTTCCGTGATCTGTTGAATGGCAGAGCAGACTTAAGGGTCCAAATGGCCTACTCCTGCTGCTATATTTTGTTACCTCCAGAGGTCTCTAGAACTTCAGATGCCAACCTTCAGACAATTCAGATCACTCCATATGATATCAAGAAACTGCTGCAGGCACTAAGTACAGAAAAGGCTAAGGCATCGCCCCAGTTGTAGTAGTGAAATCCTGTGCTCCTGAAGTAGTCACACTCCTGGTCAAGCTGTTCAAGTATAGTTACAACACCTGGAATGTGTTGTGGAATGTGAAAATGTGGAAAATTGCCCTGGTACATATCCTGTCTACTGCTGAGTCAATGAGAATAAGGCATAGTTGAGTAGAATTAACTATATGATGATTCTGGACAATGGTGTTTGGAATTTTGAATGGATTGAAGAATGGAATGGTGGAGAACAAAAAGTAGTTCGAGAGTGGGTTGTTGTTTAGGATAATTTCAAGCAGGTTCCTGGGGCCAGTGGCCAGATGCACTTTCAGTAACCTAACTATTCAAATTCTCTTTAGAAATTAGGAAGTTCTTGGAACTGTCTCAATTAATCCTGTAGTGGTCATTGTAATATAATTTGTGAAGAAACAGCTGAACAAACAACAAAAAATACTCGACTAGCATGGATTTATTTTTCCAGCTTAGTCTGGAGTCTGATGTTCTCAATGTCTTCTGACACCAAATAAAAACTGAAAGAACTGCGGATGCTGTAAATCAGAAACAAAAACAGAAGTTGCTGGAAAAGTCAGCAGGTCTGGCAGTATCAGTGAAGAAACAATCAGAGTTAACGTTTCAGGTCCAGTGACCCCTCCTCAGAACACAGGGAAGGGTCAGCAGACCCAAAACGTTAACTCTGATTTTTTTCTTCACAGATGCTGCCAGACCTGCTGAGCTTTTCAGCAACTTCTGTTTTTGTTCTTCTGACACCAGACAAACAGACCATGTGAAAGAGGGTAAAGATGAGAGACTTTTGCTATAGGCTTGGGTTGGAGAAGCTGGGGTTGTTCTCCTTGGAGCAATTTAAGAGTATTTTAAATGGACTTGTACAAAATTATGACAGGTTTGGATAAGATATATCAACTAAAGCCAACTTAATGACCCAGCCTGTACAGCCCTCGGCAGTAAAGAATTCCACAGATTTACCATCTCATCTTTGTCTTAAATGGACAATCCCTTACTCTGAGATTATGCCTTCTGGTCCTAGACTTTCCCACAAAGGTAAGAGATGCAGAAGGATATGAGGGAAGACCTTTTCAGGTATCAAGTAATAAAGACCTAAAATTGACTGTCTCCAAGAGTGATTGAAGTAGAGCCAATGAATTATTTCAAAAGGAAGTTGGATGTAAATTTGAGGGACATAAACTTTCACAGTCTCAGGGATAGAACAAAGTAATTACACTAATTGGGTTTCTGTGCGGAGAAACGCACAGACTCAATGGGTTAAAGTGTTTCCTCTGGTACTGTAATGATGGTGACTATCTATCTGGCTTCAGTTATCTTTCCTGCTCTTATAACTATGTTATCAGTGTATTGCTTAAACTGGCTGTATTATGTTGGCACCTAGATACAAACCAATTGCATAATTTAGTAGATGCCATAAACCTTAATGAAAACTGTGAGATTCATTTACAATGGCAGAATGTACTGAGAGATTCCCTTACTGCTTAGCTTTATGCCATATGTTTGTGATTCTTTGAATTAATGGGACAAATAATATTCAGTGTGTGATTTTCTTAACTTGTCCATTGATTGTATTGGATATTTTTAATGTTGAGGGATTAAATACAGTATGCGTGAAGAACGGAATATTTTACAGTATATATAATTGAATGAATATGTGTAGATCAGTTTTATCATGGATCACATGCAACATTCCAGTTCAATACTCCTTCACTCATTGTTCAGTCTGACCACACTACAGAAGCCAGTGTGGCGTTTCTTATACCCAAATGCCTCTCATTTCAGGCACCTTACTGGTTTCATCATCTGCACCAGTGCCTGTTACATAGCTTCCTGTATTGTGGCCGTAGCCATCCTGTATGAGGAAAGATAGTATGGGGTAGTGGTAAATACCTGGATCTGCCTTTTAGACCTAAAACTAGAGACAGTTATCTGTGTAGGATGTATCTGCAGAGGGAGAAACAAAGTTAACATTTTAAGTTGAATCTGATTCTTCCTCATAACTTCTGAGTGCTAAGCCTGGATTACAAATTCTGGATATCAGCATAAACAGAGTTTTCCTTATCTCTGTTACATTTAGACTGGTTCTATACATAATTTTGACTCTGTTTTGGGCAAACTGAACCAAAGCATCTGTCTCGGTTACCCTTGGCTTGCAATTATCCAAAGTATGACATGTTGCAACAGTGAATATGCAGATTTAGTGTGAATGCTGAATTTACACAATTAAACTATCCACTGTATCATGTGGAATTGATACACTTTCAAGAATTTAAAATAACTAGACAAAACAAAAAAGGACTTTCCTAGATTTGTTAGACTACAAACCAAAGGCCACATTCCTGTTAAATTATGCCTGACTGTAAACAGTCTTGTTTAGGTAAAACAAGAACATCAAAATCTTGATGTTCCTACACAAGACTCTTGGTGCAAACAACTCTGTTCAATTAAATACCACTCTGGCAAGATAAGAAAGAGGTGCATTCAGAGCAACATCAGGGCATGTCAAAATGCTATACAGATTTCCCTGTTGAACAACAAACTTATTTGCAGTGCAAGAAATGCATCAACCAAGAATGGAATCAAAGAACTGTTAATTTCAGATAAGAAGGTCTAATGGGCTGGAAGAGGCTCATATGGAGCACATGGTATGGACCTGTTGGGCCAAAAGGTCTGTTTCAGTGCAATAAATTCTATGTAATAAGATCAAACAGGTAGAGAAGAAGTGAAAGCATGATTCCCTCTGAAATACGTCTGCAACAAAGGAATAAGATCAAACAGGTAGAGGAGAAGTGGAAGCATACCCCCCCCATACTTCAGCAACAATGGATTAAAACACTGACTTTTCACTCCCAGATCTGTTTAAATCCAATCAGCAAGAATTGAAGTCTTCCTGTTTAATATTAGACCTCAAGATAAAGTGAGTTTAAGAATTGTTTATCAAGTTCTTAATGGGTTCACTTCCGCAAACACAATTGGCACTGAGGACAATGACTCTGAGAATGTGAGCATCAGAGTACTAAAGGAGGGGCTCCTCTTCATGTTAATATCCTGGGAGTTACTTTCAGCCAGAAATTTAACTGGACCAGCGATCTAAAGGTTGTGGTTACAAGAGCAGGTCAGAGGGTAGAAAATCTGCAGCAAGTAACTCATCTCCTGATTCCCCAAAGCTTGTCCACCACTTACAAGGCACAAGTCAGAAGTATGATTGAATATTCCTCACTTGCCCAGATGGATGCAGCTCCAACAACACTCAAGAAGCTCAACATTATCTGTGACAAAACAGCCTTCTTGATCTGTATCTCATCCATCTTCTTAAACATTCACTTCCTCCTCCTATCACACAGTAGCAGTAGTGTGTAGCATGTACAAAATGCATTGCAGGAACTCCACAATGCTTCTTCAACAGCACCTTCCAAACCTATGAGCTCCATGGCCTGGAAGGACAAGAACAGAAATTGCATGGGGGCACTACCATCTGCAAGTATGCCTTCAAGCCGCACAACATTCCAACTTGGAACTATATCGCTGTTGCTTCATTATTGCTGAATCAGAATCCCTCTCTATCAGCACTTGGATGTATTTACACTACTTGGCTTGCAGCAGTTCAAGATGGCAGCTGACCACCACCCTCTCAAGAGCAATTCTGGATGTATGACAAATGCTGGACTAGCCAGTGATGCCCACATCCCATAAGTGAATAAATAAAAGAAATAGAAAGCGGAGAGAAAGAATCTTTGCTCTACATTTAACCTTTGTTATACCTTGATCAAGTGGGTTTTATTCAAGTTTTAACCCATGTTCTGCCTGACCCAAGAATGCTGGTAGCGACACTGAAAAAAATTTTGTGTTCCAAGCACTAATAATTTCACCTTGATTAGCACAAATTCCCTTTGAGCATTCTCCCCACATTGGTCTTTTGTCTCTTGCAATGTGTTCATAGTCAGCAGCATCACGTGATCTGAGGGATCCTTTAGTCATAGGCAGTACATCTAAGACAGAAACCTAATGTGCTCAGCAGGGTTGTCTGAGACTCTTTTTGTTGCCGTCTCAGCACCATTCTGAATTTGGCGTAATTTCTCAGTGAGTAACAACAAAAAGAAAGAGTTTTGCAGGTGGGGGATCAAGACAACAAAAACCAGATTCTGAAGGATGAGCCAAAAAACTCAGGAGCTGTCAGATGTGGTTTCTATCAAACCAAATCACAGGAAAGTTTAGGTATGGGATTGACAGAAGACTGTAACCAGAGGATTCAAGGAGATTAATAACACAGCAATGTAGAGAGGTGTCTGAGAACTAGACTTTATAAGACAGTCATAATTACAAACATTTTTAAAACGTAACATTAAGCCAAGTTTTAGAAAATAATAATAAAATGAGCTGAACTGAATGTGAATCACTGATACATTTTGAAGTTTCCCAACAGCCCAGCTACAGGAATTCACGCTATTTTTAATGTTTTAAGAACAAACAGAGAATGGCTTATAATTATTATGTGTGCAGTCTCGATTATGCTAAATCATGGTGTTATGACTCCAGTCTTCCAAAGGCATCAGCGCTGGGAAACATTTCAGCTGAACTAATCACAAGCAATTCAGAAAGGAAACACTCTTCTTAGTAAGTGTGCAGTAATCATTCTCTGCTTGGATTTTTTCAGTGTAACTAAATTCCAGTTGATAAAGTGTGCTGCAGATCTTTGTTACCACGTTCTCCCCTGCTTTTAGGAAGCACCAATCCCTCCTTCCTACAGCATAATTTGGCTTTAGCACTGCAATAATTCCACTTTGAAGGTAATTCCCTGGTTGTGGAGTGTTTTGGGGTATTTTTCAGGAATCACTGGATTCAGGGAGGATCACAAAGGGCTGGAAAATGACTAATGTAACACCCCTCTTTAAGAAAGGAGGGGGCAGAAAACAGAAAATTATAAGCCGGTTAGCCTGGCCTCAGTTGGTAAGATTTTAGAATCCATTATTAAGGATAAGATTGCATAGTACTTGGAAGTGCATGGTAAAATCGACTGAGTCAGCATGGCTTCATCAAGGGGAGGTCATGCCTGACAAATCTGTTAGAATTCGTTGAGGAAGTAACAAGCAAGTTGGACGAAGGAGAGGCAGTGGACATGATCTATTTGGATTTCCAGAAGGCCTTTGACAAAGTGCGGCACAGGAGGCTGCCAATAAGGTAAGAGCCCAAGGTGGCAGGAGCAAGGTACTCATATGAATACAGTATTGGCTGACTGACAGAAGGTAAAGAGTAGGAATAAAAGGGAGTTTTCAGGATGGCAACCGATGTCTAGTAGAGTTCCGCAGAAGCCCATGTTGGGAAATTTCTGAAGAAGGGTCTAGTCCTGAAACGTCATCTTTCCTGCTCCTCTGACGCTGCTTGGCCTGCTGCGTTCATCCCGCTCTACACCTTGATATCTCAGATTCTCCAGCATCTGCAGTTCCTACTATCTTTGGAATATTCTGAGCAGGTTTGGGCCTACTATATAAGGAAGGATGTGCAGAGGAGGTTTAGAAGAATTATCCCAAGATGAAGGACTTGTTATATGGGGAGTGGTTGAGAGCTCTAGGTCTATACTTGATGAAGTTTAGAAGGATAAGGAGGAATCTCGTTGAAACTTACAGAATATTGAGATGCCTGGATAGAGTGGATGTGGAGAAGATTAGTAAGACATAGGGACATGACCACGGAGTGAACGGACGACCCTTTGGAACTGAGATAAGGAGGAACTTCTTCCTGTGGTAAGGGTAGTGAATCTGTGTAATTGCTTGCCACAGAGGTCTGTGGAGGCCAAGTCATCGAGCGTATTTAAGAGATAGATAGGTTCTTGATTAGTAAGGGGATGAAGGATCACGGGGAGGAGGCAGGAGAATGGAATTGAGAAACACATCTGCCATGATCGAATAGTGGAGCAGACTTGATTTAATTCAGCTCCTAAATCTTCTGGTCTTAGGGATCCTGAGGGCAAAGTTCCATAATTTTCGGCAGGCCTCTCCATTCCTTGCCCAAGTTGTCATTCTTCATTTATAATTCTAGACAAGTAGAATCAACAGGCTACCTGACTATGAAGGTAATTTTTTGTAACTGCTGGGTATCCTGACCACCTACTGGATTCTACAACTCGTTCCCAGCCATGGTGAATAATTACACAAGGTTCTTCCCTTCTGTTTCATAAATAATAAGAAGAACCCAGCAGTTTTCTTAAGTTGATACCATATTCATAAACCACAAAATGGCCCCATCAATGACACAAATATTAATACTTACAATAATATGTGAGGATATGTGCCTTTAAGAAGGATTTATTCTGTGCTGTTTCTCTTGCAGAGAGGTTTGCCAGTGGCATCGGAATGTCTGTCTCAGAAGCAGTGGGTAAACGGCTTTGAGCTCCCTAAATGTCTTTTTATCCCAAAAGAAGCATGAGTAGTTGGAGCCAAGTTCACAGAGACCCAGGGTTTAAGTTTTGCTTTTAGTTGATAAAACCAATAAATACAGCTCTCTCTCTGATGGAACAAAAAGCTTGAGTTCTATCTCTGCTGCTAGATTGTTTTCTTGGTGTTCCTATCTCCTGGACTGGAAATAGCACGCCAGAAAATCTGTTTTGCTGAATTTGCCTTTGCCAAGGGTGTGTTTATGGGATGCTGCTATATTAGAACTGTCGTTGATTAGTAGTTAAATAATATATTTGTTTGATAAGTATTTCATTGGAGTTAAAGTTATATCAATTCTTATTTGTTTATATTTTAACTGTAGTGTAAGAATAAAATATGTCTTGCTTAAAGCTTGGTAATGGACCAATTGCATCACATCTGGAACACAGTGCTTTTTGCTTGCATTTAAATAAGATAAACATTAGAGTCGAGGCCATCTCTTTGATATATTTTGAAGGGGCTTGTTCTGGTTCATAACAAATAACACATCATTATGCTCAAAAACTGATTATCTACAATTCTTGATGAAAAAAAATCACAAATTTCATTTTAAAAATCTAAAGATAATTTCTGCTGCTCATTACTGCCATAGGGAATATCATGCTGTTATCCTGGCAACAAATGTCTAAAACCTCCAGTTTCCTCATGGCTGATTTGGCAGTCTGTGGAACCAGTTTAGGTGCTAAGCTTTGTCTCTTCCAGTCAATCCCTCCATGCAGAGTTTACTTTCACTTCCCTTTGTGCCTGGCATTTCTTTACCACCCCTCTTGTGGCTGAAAGAGGAGGGGGGAAAGGACTGGATGACAGCTCTTGTGGTACCATTATTCAAGAAGGTGGTAGGGATAAATGATGAAACTACATGTCAGTGAGTAACACCTGTGAGAGGGACACTAATGGAAAACATTCTGAGGGTCAGAATTAACCTACACTTTGAGAGTCAAGGATTAATCAAGGATCGTCAGTATGGCCTTGTCAAAGAGAGATCATGTTTAATAAATTCAATTGAAATTTTTGAGATGTGACGAGGTATGTCAGTGAGGCTCATGAAATGACTCCATAGAGGCTGGTATCCTGTCACCAAGTCACCTTTTATTTACACAAGGAAACTCCTTGACACTGGTCCAGCTCCCTCACAGCCACCGCTCAGAGTGTCAGAATGTCTGACACCCCTCTCTTTGTTAGCCAGGGCTCCCTGATTGGACCAGATTAACAGCCCCAATGAGGGAACTCACATTCTATGAGATCCACCTGGCTGACCTCATTCCATCACAATGCATCCTTCTCCCTCTGAGTCCAAGGACTTGGACTGGTCCTTTTTCTTGTAGCACCTCCTGGGATGTTTTAGCACCAGGTAAAGTTCCAGCGATTCTGTGCCTTATGCGGGCAGCATGTAACACACAGAAGCTCACTTCTTGCATCTGGAGCATCTCGGGTGGAATTCATCTCTTCTTCCAGTGGCAAAGTCATCAATGTGGTGAGATCCGCCATGTCCATCTCAAATTCAGAAGTCTCTTCAACGCTTGATGGAGAGGGAGAACCCATGAGTTCCGACAACCTTTCCAACTGCTCTAAGTGCCGGGCACATTTTGCTCCTGCACCATTTGTGAGTTTGTGGCTTTCATTTGGTCCATGTGCTTATGCAGAACCATCATTCCTACCCAAACTTTATATGACACTGGTCCTGACCCTGCATCAACTATGCCTCATATCCATGCAGAGGGCCATTTCTGTGGTTTCTACACCAAACTTCATCCCTTGTAGTAAACTTTCTCTCTCACTTGTTGGAGTCTGGTATCCAGCACTGGCGTTCTTGATGCTGTTTCACCCTCCCCTTCAAGTTTGGGAAAATCAGATTTAACTTAGTAAGGAGTCTTCTCCCCATTAGCATAGCTGGAGCTATCCCTGTAGTTATATGAGGGGTGGTTCCCTTATCAAATAGGAATTGGGACAGTTTGGTACCTAGTCAAGCCGTACGCTGTTTCTTCAAGCCTGCCTTCAAAATTTGGACTGCTGTAACTACCATTGGATGATGGATGATATGGAGCTGTCCTTATATGTCAAATCCCATTCATCTTTAAGAAACACCCAAATTCCAGCTGGTAAACGAAGGCCCGCTATCTGTGACCAACATCCAATTTTTCATCGTCATTCCTATGTTTGCTGAATAAACTCTATAAGTGGATGCCTACAATGACTAAGAAAATTGAGCTCATGTAAGGACCTGCATAAACAACATGTAACTCAGTCCAAGATTTACCGAGCCACTCCCAGGAATGTGGGGAAGCTGCTAGTGGTAATTTTTGCCCATATTGGCACTCTGGGCACCAATGTGATTATGGCTGCATCCAAACCTGGCTACCAGGCAGAATGTCCAGCCAGTATCTTGTAGCAACTTTTGCTCAGGACAACAACTCTTGCTCCCATTAGTTATATGCTACCCTGTCAAATGATCTGGTCTCTCTGGGTCCAGAACGGTTTCAATTTTGGTTGTGCCGGTCCATTGGTTTCCCCCTTCACCACCAGCTGTTTCAGTTTTGCCAGGACCAGATCTTTCTGCATCCAAAGGACTGGAAGTGTGTCCAGAAAATTTAAAACCATTACAGACAGTTCCAGTGGCAGTACCATCGCATTTGGTACTTGACATTGTAATTTAACTTGTAATTATACGCACTTAGTACTAGAGCACACCGCTGAATTTGGCCTGAAGCTATGGGTGACATTGCCTTGTACTCTTTAACTAGACCTGGCAGGGGTTTGTGGTCCGTTAATATTACAAATTTACGTCTGTAAAAATATTGGTGAAACTTCCTGACTCCAAATATGACCACCAAACCTTCCTTCTCTATCTGGGCGTATTTACACTCTGCATTTGCCAAAGTCCTCGATGCATATGATATTGGATATTCCTCTCCATTGAGCCACCGATGAGCTAATACTATCGCGATGCCATACAGGGGGGCATGGCATTGTCAAAACCAGATCTTGCTTGGGATCATAATGTGCCAACACCTTAGAAAATGATAGCTGTTTCTTCACTTCCCTGAAAGCTATGGCTTGGCTACATAACAAGTCTGACATGTTTTTAGAAGTTGATGCTTAGGTTCCAGAATGGAGACCAGGTTATGTATAAACTTTCCATAATAGTTCAGCAGCCCAAGGAAGGATCTAAGCTCTGGTAGCTGGGGCATCTTTGATCACTCTCAAATTACCTTCCAATGTGTCTAACCCGGTTTTGTCGACTCTGTAGCTAAGTAGGTCACTTGGGATGCCTGGAACACATATTATTCCCTTCTTAGACGTACGCCCATGTGGGAAAAATATTTAAGGACTATGTCCAAATTAAGAGCTCCTTATTGGTCTTCCCTGTTATTAACACAACATCTGGATAAATGGTCACCTGGGTTGGACCTTGCAATATGTTCTCCATCGTCCAGTGAAAAATTGCACACAAAAAAAACCCTAAATGGCTGTCTCGTATATTTGTACAAACCATCATGGGTATTAATTGTAGCATACTTCTGGGAATCCTCATCTACCACAATTGCAAGGACGAATTGCTCATGTCCAGCTTCATAAAGGTCAGCCTCCCTGCCACCTTTGTGTATAAATCCTCCATGCGAGGGATTGGGTATTTACCTAACTGCAAAAAGCAGTTTACTGTCTGTTTAAAATCTCCACAAAGGTGAACCGATCCATTGGGCTTCAAAATTGGTACAACCAGCGCTGCACATTTTGCAAACTGTACCGGTTTGATGAAACAGAACTTGAGGAAAGGTCACCGGGCCTGAAACAGTGAGGAAACAGTCTAGCTGAGGTCTTGTGTAAACTTAACAGTTGGAGTCCAGAGCAAATTTGATTCAAGATCAGTTCTGCGATCAAATGTAGGTGGACTTTCCAATGTATGAACTCTCCTGGATCCGGCCTATGAGTTATTTTACTCAGTTTGGGTCTAGAGGACTCTTTTGCTGTCTCACGTCTGCATACCGGCAGCAACTACAATGGCTTGCCAGCCCTGATCCTGAAGAAAATGTTAACTGTTTGGTTGAGGCTTGGCTTTGTTTTCAGGTTTTTGCTGTGAGCTGACCTAGAGTCCCACGGTTCAGGATATGTTCTGAGTGAGGCTATGCAATTGCCTTCATGCAAGTGGTGTTCCCCAAGCTCCGTCAGACTGGCGAGGGTGTCCACTTCCATCGGAATACCTTGCAACTCATATGCTCCACTTGCCAACATTAACTGAGATAGTCATAGTGTGAAAGGTTTGAAGGGAACAGAATTCTTAAAATGTATCCCAGGTGTGCTTTTTAAACCAGTATGTACCAACAAATGCAGCAAACTCTGGATATCAACGGATACACAAGACTGGATAATGAGAAAAAGGGAGGCTTATATATTTATATACTCCTTTTAATAAGGAGCTGGGACTTGGGTGAGGCCTTTTCTGGAGTACTCTGTCCAGTTCTGGTTGCACTGTTATAGGAAGGATATTATTAAGCTGGAGAGGGTTCAGAAGAGATTTACCAGGTGTTGGCAGGAATGGAGGGTTTGAATTATAAGGAGAGGCTGGATAGGCTGGGACTTCTTCACTGGAGTTTAGGAGGTTGAGGGGTTTCCTTATAGAAGTTTATAAAATCATGAGAGTTATAGATAGGATAAATGTCAGGTGTCTTTTCCCTGGGTGGAGAGGCATTACAAGATTAGGGGGCATATTTTTAAGGTGAGAGAAGAGAGATTTAAAAAAGAAATGAATTGAGGGACAATTTTTTAAAATTGTGTGTGGTATGAGCTTCCAGGGGATGTGGTGGATGCAAGTACAGTTACAACGTTTAAAAGACATTTAGATGAGTACATGAGTAAGAAATTTTTAGAAGGATATGGGCCAAGTGCTGGCAGGTGGGACTAATTTAAATTGCGATTATGATTGGCATGGACTGGTTGGACCGAAGGGTCTGTTTCTGCACTGTATGACTCTATGACTTAGGGCAGACACCAAGGGTTCAAAACAGCAGAAGCTGTAGAGGGGTGTAAAATATGCAAGGGGCAACGTAGAAAGGAAATAAGGAGAGCAAAGTTTGGGGGGCATGAAAGAATAATGGCAGGTAAATAAAGGAAAATCCTGAGTTATTTTATAAGTGCATTCAGAGTAAAAGGATATGTAAGGAAGAGCAGAGGCCATTAAGGACCAGCTGGCCTATGGACTGGAGGACAGCCAATGTGGTACTGTTATTCATGAAAGGAGCAAGGGATAAACAATGAAACTACAGGCCAGTCAGTCTAACCTCAGTGGTGGGGAAACTACTGGCAGCAATTCTGAGGGACAGAATTAATCTGCACTTGGACAGGCAGAGATAAATCAAGAACAATCAACATGGTACTGTAAACGGAGATCATATCTGACCAACTTGATTGAATTTTTCAAAAGGTGGACCAAGCATATAGATGAGGCAAAGCATAGCAAGGCTTTTGATAAGTCCCACATGGAAGACTGATGACGAAGGTAAAAGCCCATAAGATCCAAGGAAATTTGGATATAGAATTGGCTGAATGACAGGGAGCAGAGGATGATGGTCAAGTGGAGTTTTGTGATTGGAAGCCTGTGTCCAGTGGAATTCCACAGGCACTTGGTGTTTGTGGTATATATAAACAAGTTAGACTTGAATGTAGGAGGGTTGATCAGTAAATTTACAGATAATACAAAAATTGCTGGGGTGATAAATAGTGCGGAGGATAGCTTTATTGTAGCCTAGGATTTAAATGGGCTGGTCAGATGGGCAAATGAAATTCACTCCAGATAAGTGTGAGGGGATGCACTGGGACAGGACAAACAAGGCAAGGGAATACATGAAGAATGATAGAACCTGGGAACCATCAAGGATCAGAGGAACCTTGGTTTGCATGTCCACCAGTCCCTTATGGACACAGGATAGGGAGATATAGTGATAAAGAAGGCATATGGGATACTTGCCTTTATTAGTCGAGGCATAAAGTTATGAAGTCAGAGGTCACAGGACACCAAGTTGTAGTCCAACAAGTTTATTTGAAATCATTAACTTTCAGAGCACTGCTCCTTCGTCACTTCACCTGACAAAGGAGCAGCATTCTGAAAGCTTGTGATTTCAAATAAACCTGGTGGATTATAACCTGGTGTTGTGTGACTTCTGAATTTGTTCACTCCAGTCCAGTCCAACACCAGCACCTCCACATCATAAAGTTTATGATCGGGGAGGTTATGCTGAAACTGTGTAAAAAGTTGATTAGGCCACAGCTAGAGTATTGCATGCAGTTCTGAAAAAGACATCGTAGGAAAGACATGATTGCACTGGAGAGGGTACAGAGGAGATTCACCAGAATGTTGCCCGGGCTGGAGTGATTCAGTAGTGAGGAGAAACTAGATAGGCTGGGGTTGTTTTCCTGACAGCAGAAAAGGCTGAGGGGAGTTCTGATTTGAGGTGGACAAAGTTCTGAGGGGCAGTGTAGACAGGGAAACGTTTTTTCCATTTTGTACAGGACCTAAAAGCAGGAGTCATAATTTTAAGAAAAGGAGCAGAAGGTTTAGAGGGGACTTTAGGAAATACTTTTCACCCAGAGGCTATTGGTTATCTGGAACTCACCACCTGAAAGGGTCATATAGAAAGGGGCCATAAAAACATTTTAGAAGTAGTTAGATAAGCAGTTGAAATACTAATCATACAGAGCTATGGGCCAAGTACTGGAAAATGGAATTAGACATGATGGATCGAAGGGCATTTTCCTCTGTAAAAATTCTATGACTCTACAACTTTTTCAAAAGGTTGAGGTGACCATTGATCCTTTCCAAAGGCTCTTCCTCCATAACTTGTCAGCCACATTACCTGAAAGTAGTCATATCCCTTTAAAGTGGATCTGTAGTCTGAATTATGGCCTCCTTTCCTTCAACTATTTCCGCCAGGAAGCAGAATGGTGGGTACGCCCCTGTCTGTATCAATGGTGCCGAGGCGGAGATTGTCCAGAGCATCATGTTGCTGGAAGTGACAATCACCAATCTGTCCTGGTCCACCCACATCGATGCAACAGTCAAGAAAGCACAACAATGCCTCTACATCTTTAGGAGGTTAAGGAAATTTGTCATGTCCGCAAGGACTCTTACCAATTTTTATTGATGCACCATAGAAAGCGTCTTACCTGGGTGCTTACAGCGTGGTATGGCAACTGCTCTTCCCAAATCCAAAAGAAACTACAGAAAGTTGTGAGCGCATCCCAGTCCATCACGCAAACCAGCTGTTGACTCCACCCATACTTCCTGCTCCCTCAGGAAAGCCACCAACAAGATCAAAGACCTCTTCCACCTCAGTTTTATTCTCTTCCACCGTCTTCCATCAGGCAGAAGATATAAAAGTTTGAATCAACGTACGAATAGATTCAAGAACAATTTCTTCTCCACTGTTATCAGACTTTTGAACGGGCCTCTCAAAGGTTAATGTTGATCTCTCTCTCTCTGCACCTTCTCTGTGTCTGTAACATTGTATTCTGCATTCTGTTCTGCTACCCTGATTCACTTTGCATGTATAGCATGCAAAACAACACTTTTCACTCTATCTCGGTACATGTGACAACAATAAATCAAATCAAATCAAATCGCACACTCACTCTCTCACATTCTCTCACACATACACACACTCACTCTCACACATGCACTCATGCTCTCACACACTTACTCTCTCATATACACCATTCTCTCAAACACCGTCTCACATATGCACTCACTCACACTCTCACATTCATTCACTCTCTCAGATACACTCACTCATTCTCACACACTGTCACCACTTGCAATCACTGTCTCATACACACACTCACATGCATTCAATTTCTCACACATATTCTCTGACATATGCACTCAGTCACATGTACTTTCTCACATGCGCACGCACACGTGAACTCACACACATGCACTCATTCTCTCATGCACCCTCTTTTACATACGCACTCATATGCACTGTCTCTCACACACACACTCTATCAGACACGCACTGTCTTACATGCAGTCACTCACATGCAATCACTCTCACACACACTTTCTCACACGTATACTCACTGTCTCACACACACTCTCACAAACTCACTTTCAGACACATACTGTCTCACATGTTCGCATGCACTAACTCTGTCACATACACTCACTCTCTCACACACATTCTTTCACACATTCACTTTCAGACACACATTCTCACATGTACTCACTTACATGCAATCACTGTTTCTCACATACTGTTTCTTACATGCACTCAGACTTACTGTCTCAACACACTCACTCTCTCACTCACACATTCTCTCACATACAGTCATTCTCTCACATGCAATTACTCACGTGCGCTCTCACACACGCACTGTCTCTCATATGCACGCACTCTCTCACATGTGCACTCTCACATATGCACTGTCTGTCACTATCATTTTCTATAAGACCAGAAAGCCAAAAGAAATGGGAACAGGAGTAGGCCATTCTCCTCCTTGAGCCTGCTTCACCATTCATTCGATCATGGCTGTGCTCCAGTCTGGCCCTCACTTCTCAGACTCCAACCTCCCCTCCATACAGGCTGATACTAGACCTCGCCAACAGCTAGTCCTGAAGCCTGGACCATGCTTGGCCATTTCTCCAAGGCCCAGAGCAACCTCCAAGGCTCGTAACTGTGCTTTGGTTCCAATAAGGCCAGAGCCCCACTAATAGCAAACTAAGTAACTCATCCTCTGCAACCACTTGACTTCCAAGCCACTCTGCCAATATCAGACTGATTTTTACCCATGCTTGATTCTGATGGAAGCCTATCAGCAGCAAATCCAAGAGACAAATAACCAGAAGCAGCTGCCCATTGATTCTGTGTCTCTCACAGGAAGGAACAACCTTGCTAAAGAGATGTGGTGCTGCCCAAGCCCGGGTCCTCCTGAAGGCATCATCTGTATCCCCTTTCCCGTGCCCTGCCTGGAGCCACATCTGTGTACTGGTTTAATGATGCAGTTTAGCTGTACACAGTGTATACCCCATTGAACCATAAGAGGAACTGCATACTGGAGGTGCTGCATATCCCACAATGGAATGTATGTGAGTTTTATGCCTCTGATTATCCAACTGTGTGTCAAATTGCAATCTCCGGATTTAGTGGTGCCAAATAATTCGCCACAGAGAGATAAGGACAATCAGACTCGAAGCACAATGCTGCTGTTCAAACCAGTACCTCACACAACCTCCACTGATGTGATTAGCAGTGATTGAGGCCCAGCCCTTGTTATGGAATTTAATATGTATCACAGAGAAGGAGAACAAGTTTAAAATGAAAACTAGTGTGCAAAGGATCAAAGAAATCTTTGCTTCTGGATTTTGCAATGCTGAACAAGGAATGGTTTTGCAGCAGCTGTTTCCTCATTGTGGCTTCTTCACAAAGTATCTGCTACTTTTAAATTAGTTGTTTACTTGGAAGTGCCACATCGAAAGGAAATATGAGTAGATTAGTTATCCTGATTGGTTTAAGCTACTTTTTAAGACTCAGCAAGGATTTCTGCCTGCATCTAACAGTTCGCACTCACCTTCATTAGCTAATTGCAAGCATTTTGCTGTGGCTCAGGACAGGACTCTCACTTTTGAATCCGAGGCTGGTGGATTCAAGTCCTGTCCCTGAGATTGCTCGCATAATAATGCAGGTTGATATTCTTGTTCAGCGCTGTTGGAAGCAGAGGTGTTGTCTTTTGGGTAGGACCTTAAGACACTGCCTGCCCTCTTGAATACAGATAAAAGATCCCTGGTGCTATTTTAAAAAAGAGCAGGAGAGTTCTTCCTAATGTCCGAACTAATATTTACATCTCAACCTACATCATTAAATCAGATTGTCTAGTGATTTATTTCACTGCTATTTGTTGAAACTTACTCCTATAGCAATTACTACACTTCAAAAACACTTCTTTGGCAGCCCTGCACCTTGTTGTCTTTGGCTTTCAAGTGTTTTGGGATGCCCTGAGGTAATGACAGGTGTAAGTTAGTTTTTTAAGAAGACATCTCCTATTTTCGAAAGGGACAATTATAAGTATTAAATTATTGTTCCATAAATTGAGGGAAATGGAAAGACCTAATCCATCAGACAGGTATCTTCCACAGTGGATTGTATTGTGGCAACCA
This sequence comes from Rhincodon typus, assembly GCF_021869965.1. Taxonomy (NCBI): domain Eukaryota; kingdom Metazoa; phylum Chordata; class Chondrichthyes; order Orectolobiformes; family Rhincodontidae; genus Rhincodon; species Rhincodon typus. Next base: position 4,616,968 of record NC_063354.1, on the reverse strand, counting down.
CTTGATGTCTAAAGGGCTCAAAGTATATTTTAGTATACATGTGGAAAGCCCTATAGCTTAGAAAGGATTACTGCCAAAATTGGCACACAAATGTTACATTCATTCTTATAACATTCCTCTGCCCTGTATTTTAATGAACAATCAAGAAAGACCACGTGAACATCTTAAGAAAATAAAAAAAAAGGACAGGAGATGGATTTTCAAATCCTTGATCACACTGTGCCGTTCAGTAAGATCATGGCTGAACTGCATTATCAACCCCACTTTCGACTATCCCCATTTCTCTTTATGTCTGAATGTCTGTCATTTACAATCTTGAATATTTTCTATGGTTGATCTTCCAAAGCCCTCTGAGGGAGAGACTTCCAAAGATTCACAACCTTCTGATTGAAGATATATGTCCTCGTCTCAGTTGTCATCAGCGGCAATCACTCACTAACAAATATTATTATCCACCTAGGAAATTCTGTGTCACTGGTCATGGGTTCTGTGGGTCCTCGCAAGGCTGATGGGCTGATCCTAGAGCAGCATCTCCAGTCACACATTTGGCAGGTGTGGTCAGAATTGGTCCTTGACTTGAGATCATTGGCATTCCTTTCTCAGACTCCTTTTCCATATCTCCCCTTTGTTGACGGTTGTTCCTGAAGAATTGTGTCCCTTCAGACAGGAAGTTCCCCCGAGTCGGTTTCTTCTGAGTGAGGGTCTCCCAGGCGTTTACATCTACATTGCATTTCTTAAGGCAAACCTTCAGGGAGTCTTTGAAGCACTTCTTTTGTCCTCCTTTCATTTGAATGCCTTCCTTGAGCTGGACAAAGAAGATTTACTTTGGCAGTTGGAACTCAGCCGTCGTAAGCACATGGTCAGCCAAGCAGAGTTGGTTTTGAATGTTCATGGCTTTATGCTGATGCTATTGGCATCTTCAAGGATGCTGGTGTTAGCACACTTGTCCTCCCAATTGATGCTGAGAATCTGTCTCAAATAGCATTGATGATACTTCTCCAGTGTCTTCAGGTGGTGTCTATAAGTAGCTCAACTTTCCAAGTCATATAGAAGAGTCAGAAGGATGACTGCCTTGATTCTTATTATCAATGCAGATGGCATGATCATCAAAGACTCTCAGCCTTAGGCGTCCAAAGGCAGTGCTCATGGATTGGATGCAGTGTTGGATCTCCGCATTAAGTTCAGCCTTAGATGAGCATTTCTCCATTGATCTTAATGGAGGGAGAAACTGGAACTTGCCCTGAGATGGGTTGATTAAGGACTTCTGTCTTCTTGAAGTTCAGGCTGCAACTGTTTCTTCAGTATGCTTCTGTGAAGGTATTAAGCGAGGCTTGAAGCTTCTTTTCCAAGAGAGCAGAGATTACATTGAAGCAAGGTGAGTGTCAATTTCTTCTTGGATTTCAACCGGTTGAGGTTGAAAAGTTTTCCATCCATCCTGTAGACAATGTCTACACGACTGGAAAGCTTGTTCTTGATGAAATGAAGAATGATGGCGATAAAGATGGTGAAGAAGATGGGAATGTGATCCATCCCTGCTTGACTCCTGTCTTTATCTCAAAGAATTCTGTCGTATTACCATCGGTGAGGACTGTTATCAACATTTGTCATGGAAGAGATGGAGACTGTTGATAAATTTCTCTAGACAACCAGCCTTTGACAGGGTCTTACATAGCACTGAGTCAGGAAGAAATGGTCAGACACTTACTCAGAGGTTATCACCCTATAGTTCTAGAATCTCCAGCTCAGAGAAACAGTCTCTCAGCATCTATCCTGTAAGATTTCTTTTATGTGAGAATGACACCACCTTTTATCCTCTAAACTCTAGTAAGTATGATATCCTCAGCCCAAATTCACATACCCAGGAATCAATCTGCTGAACTCATGTTGCAGCTCCTTTAAGGCAGTACTTTTTCTTTATTCATTCTCAGGATATGGGCTGTGCTGGCGAGACCAGCATTTATTACTCATTCCTAACTGCCCTGGAAAAAGTAGTTGTAAGCTGCCTTCTTGAACCATTGCAATGCATGGGGTTTAGGCACAACCACAGTGCTATTGGGAAGGAAGTTCCAGGATTTTGACCCAATGACAGTGAAGTAACAGCCGTATAGTTCCAAGTGAGGATCATGTGCGACTTGGAGGGGATCTTTCAGGTGGCGGCATTTCTACATATCTACTGACCATGTTGTTCAAGGTGGTAGAGGTCATGGGCTTTGAAGGTGCAGTTGTAGAAACCTTGGTTATTTGCTGCAGTGCTGTTTATAGATGGTACACACTGCTGCCAGTCATCGTGGGTGGTGAAAGGAGTGAATATTGAAGGTGGAGAATATAACACAAATGAAAGGGCTGCCTTGTCCTGCATGGTTTTGAGCTTCTTGAATGTTTTTGGAGCTGCATTTGTCCAGGCAAGTGGAGAGTATCCCATCACACTCCTTGTGCTTTGTAGATGGTGGGCAGGCTTTGCATTGTCAGGAGGTGAATTGCTTGCACAGATTTCCATCCTTTGTTCTGCTCTGCTGTTGTAGCCACAATGTTTATATGGCTGGTTAAATTCAGTTGCTGGTAAATTGTACCCCACAAGATACTGATTGGGGATTCAGCAATGATAATGCAATTAAATGTATGTGGAGTGGTTAGATTCTCTCATTTTGAAGATAGTCATTGGTTGGCACTTGTGTGGCATTAATGTTAGCTGCCATTTATAAGACTAAGTCTGCATATTGCCCAAGTCTTGATGCTTATGGATATAAAAGTATGTGATCTCACAGAAACACGACATGATTACAGCAAGATTTCCTTACTCTTTATGTCCCAACGCCCTAGCATTAAAGGATAGCATATCATTTGCTTTCCTCGTTACTTGCTGTAGCTGCATATTAACTTTTGCAATTCGTACAAATGTCAGCTTTTTTAAAATTTGTTTATGGGATGTGGGCTTTTAATGTCAAATTTTTATTTAATTCAAATTTCACAATGTTCCCAGAACATAAACCTCTTTTTATTTTGATTACTAGTCCAATGACATTGACACTAGTCCACTGCCTCCTCCTATGTCATAATGATATGGGAGGAACTCAGAATTAGTTCAACAGTTGTCCACTAGGCAATGAGGGACTGAGCTGCTTGGTCACCACCATTTCCTCCTGATGGTTAGTTTCACACCACTATTGATGGAATTCCAGGTAGCCTCCTGCTCTTAAAGGCAGTCTATCCCTCTTAAAACTGCTTGATTGATTCAGAGGAAACTGTTGTTGCAATCTTAAAGAGAGATCGAAGACAGGGCAGAGGGGTCTCTTTTATTTATGGATAAAGCACTGGAGGCCTCAATCAAGGAGGTGGTGGGGGTGTTAAATTTCTATGAAAGGCCAGGTGCCCTCATAGAATGTTCTCCAAAGGAGATAGGAGCAGGTAGCCGTGGAAGGCAATTCCTTTTGACGCTGAGAACCTTGTATCAGTGCTGGAAGAAAGTAATGATATCATGGGGGTAATCAAGGTCATTGAATGTACCTTCACATGATTCCTCCACCGCACTACCAACCTTGCTTCGCAGTGCACCACAATACTGTCACACAACCGGCAGCAGATCTTGATACCCAGGGGTTACAATTAACGTTCGGATACTCCAGCTCACCATTAAAATCTTGCACTGATCCAAGCCTCACAACTCCCTCTTGCTGCATCTCATGTGTCCAGCTACTCAGCTGTAGAAGGCACATTACCCAAGTACAACACTACACAATCGCTGCAATCACTTCCCTCTCTTCAGGCCAAGGTGCCACACAGGAGTCAGGCACACATTAATCTACTGGTCCAGACAGAGGAGATGGCACAAGCTGCAACAGACCCCATAGCATCTGGTGTCAGAGACTATCCAGATTATGGTACATTGCTGCTTTATTGAACTCTCAACTCCCAGCTCACCCTCACTTTGCTATCCAGCATGATGAGCAATATGTAGCTGTTGTGACCTTGGAGCACTTGCTTTACACCCCTGAACCCAGCTCCCTCATAACAAGCCCCAATATATCCAGTGTACCCGAAAGAGCAACCACACGTCTATAGAACTCCAAAGAGTTGCCTCACTAAAGGAAAAAGTATAAATCAGAAAAAAATGGAGATATGTAAGGCAGGCAGTATACTTGTCATTAGGTAATTTAGATCTACACACTAATTGATAAGCAAGAGTAACATGGAAGGCAAATCTGTAGAGTAAATCAGGGATTGTTGCTTAAAGCAGTACACTGCAAAGCCCACTTGGGAATAAACTGTTTTAAATCTAGTAATGATAATGAGGTAGGATTGATAAGAGATCTCATAGTTAAGGATCCTCTGGGGGTAGCAATCACAACATAGTAAATTTGAAATTCATTCTGAGCGAGAGCAACTTGGGTCTCAGAGCAGTGTCCTCAACTTAAACAAGAGCAATTATAGATGTATGAAGAAAGATTTATCTACAACAGGCTAGAAAATAGGCAAATCAGAAAGTCAGTAGATGAGCAGTTGCAGACATTTATGCAGATATTTCATAACACTCAGCTAAAATTTATTCCACTCGAAAAGAAGGACTCAACGAAAAGGATGAACATAGTTAACAAAGGCAGTCAAGTAGAGTATCCAATCAAAATCTAAGGCATATAAAGCAGTAGGTCAGAGGATTGGGACTGTTTTTAGGAACCAGAAGTGCATGATGAAAAAGCTGTTGAGGGAGAAAATTGATTAGGAAAGTAACTTGTTAGAAATATAAAAACAAACAACAAGATCTTCTATAGGTAAATAAAAAGAAAGAGTAGCTAAAGTAAGTCTGGGATCCGTGAGGATGCAACTACGGCATTCGTAACAGTGAACAGAGAAATGGTCAATAATTTAAACCAATATTTTGCATCAGTCTTCACAGTAGTGTACACTATAAACATCCCATAAGAGGTAAGCAAGGTGCTAATGGGAAGAACAGTCTCTACCAATTGACAAACTAATGGGACTAAAGGCAGATATGTTGCTAGGATCTGGCAGTTTTAAAGGAAGTGACTGCAGAAATAGTGGAGACATTGGTCAAAATATTCCAGAACTCACTGAATTCTGGGAGTGTTCCAGCACATTGGAAAACCCCTAATGTCACGTACCTGTTCAAGAAGGGAGGGAGACGGAAAGCAGGAAATTGTAGGGCAGTTAATCTAACATCTGTCATTGTGAAAATGCTAGAGTCCATTATTAAGGAGGAAATAGCAAAACATTTAGAAAAACTTAATGCAAATAAAAAAAGTCAACATGGTTTTGTGAAAGAGAAATCATGTTCAACAAAGTTGATGAAGGAGAGCTGGAGATATTGTATTTTTAAATTTTCAGAAGCATTCGTAAAGTTCCATATACAGGTTATTGGACAAAAAGGAGCTCACCGTATTGGGGTAACATATTAATATGGACTGTTGATTAGTTAAGACACAGAAGACAGACAGTCGGATTAATGGTTCTTTTTCAGGCTGAAACAATATAGTTAGTAGGATCAATCCTAAGGCTCAATTGTTTGCTATCTCTATTAATGACTTGGTGAAGTGGGGCAGAGTGTAATGTGTCCAAATTTGCTAACCATACAAAAATAGATGGAATAGCATATTGTGATGATGACATAAAGAAACTGCAAGGGTCTACAGATAGGTTAAGTGAGTGTGCAAAAACATGGCAGATGATGTTTAATGTAGGAAAGTGTGAGGTCATGCATTTTGGTATGAAGAATCAAAAGGCAGACTATTATTTAAATAGAGAGAGACTCCATTAAAAATGCAGCACAAAGGCATCTGTTTGTTCTTGCACATGAAACACTAAACGTCAGCATGCAAGTGTAGCAAGTAATTACAAAGGCAAATTGAATTTTGGCCTTCAATGCTAGTTTAAGAATAGGGAAGTCTTGTTATAACTGTACAGGGTATTAGTGCAGCAACACCTGGAGTGCAGTATACAGTTTTGATCCCAGGATTGGAAAGGATATCCTGGTCTTGGAGACATTTCAAAAGAGATTCACTAGGCTGATTCCTGGGATGAACATATTGACTTATCAAGAATGGCTGAACAGGTTTTGTCTTTATTCATTAGCGTTTAGAAGAATGAAGTGTGATCTTATTGAAACATAAGATTCTGAGGGAGCTTCACATGGTGAGAAGATGTTTCCACTAATATGGGAATTTCAAACTAGGGACATAGTTACATAATAAGAGGGCATACATTTAAGATGGAAATGCAAAGGAATTTCTTCTCCCAGAGACTAGTGAATGTCTGGAATTCTCTACTGCAGACAATTCTGGAGGCTAGATCACTGAAAGTATTAAAGAAAAGGCAGATAGATTTTTGAACTGTCAGGGAGTTGAGGGCTCGAGGAACTGACGCAAAAGATGAGTTGAACCCTAGGACAGATCAGCCACGATCGTGTTGAATGGCCTGCTCTTCCTATATTTTGTGTTCTTATCAGAAATAGGAGTGGACCATTCAGCCCCTCAAACTTGCTCCACTATTCAGTAAGATCATGGCTGATCTGATTGTGGCATTACTGCCAATTTCTTGCCTGTCCCCCGTAATCCTTAACTCACTTGTCAATTAAAATTCTGTCTAATTCAGCCATGAATATATTCAAGGACCCATCACTGCTCTCAAGGGAAGAGAATTCCAAAGATTAATGATCCTATGAGCGAAAAAATACCTCCAAAATTCAAGAGAAATTCATCTGTCTTAACACTGTGCCCTTTCATTCTTGATTCCTCGCAAGGGGCAACATTCTCTCTGTATCTACCCTGTCAAGCACCCTTAGAATGGTATATCTTCCAATAAGGTCAGCACTTATTCTTCTAAACTACTACATGTGTTAAGTCCCAACTGCTCACCACTTCCTCGTAAGACAACCCCTTCATGCCAGGAGCAAATCTCGTGAACCTTCTCTGAACTGAGTCAAGCACCAATTCAGATCTTCTAGATTTGGGCAGGGGTTCTCTTCCTCACAGTATATGACAAACGCTGTCTTTTATCATTTAATAAGGGACGGTGCTTCTGTTACTGCAGTTTTTGTTTGAGAGACTGAATGGAATTTAAAGCTTTAATCACCAAACGTTTAGACATAAAACATGTCAGAGTACTTCACTTAATTTCGCTGTCAAGTTTTTTGTCTTGTATAATTTCAATGAGATGAACTTCAGATGAAAGCAGTAATGGAAACAGAGCAGCTCTAAAATCAAATTAGCACTGGCCTTCTGCTCCTTTAATAATAGTACTTCCAATTTCGGAGAGTCTCCAAATTCCATTCCATTATTTACTGACTTTATTTCTTCCCAGAACAGTAAGACAGAGCTTTGCTTAAAAGTGAAATGTGATCCCCATTATCTTTGATTTTGTTTCCAGATCACTCACATCCAGCAAGAATATGAAATGAAAATCAAAGGCCTGATGCCTGCCACAGTGCGACACGAACTTGAAGATACCATTAGTTCCCTGAAGTCTCAGGTAAATCTCAATGGTAGAACGATCATTGTGACTTTTTTTATTTTAGCCCTACTTTCCTGTTATTGAAAATTGAGTTGTTGTCTGAGTCCATGGGTATCAGATAACTTTATATGCATTCATGAGATGCGAGCATTGCTGGCTAAGCCATTATTTGTTTCCAGTTATTAATTGCCCTTGAAAAGGTGATATACCTGCTGTGCTGGAGAAATATAGCAGGTCTGGCAGCATCCTTAGCGAGTTAACCTCAGTTCTAAAGAAAATTCATATTGGACTCCATACATCTCCAGGAATGTCTCTGGCACTACTAATTGTTTGCTGAGCCCGCTGCCAGCTCAACAAGGGGATCTGGTGTAAAGATGTTGTCTCATCAGCAACACAGGCATTGTACAGGGTCAGGACCCATACTTCAGATTCCCAACACCTGTTGGAAAATCAAGCATCAATTTTTGCTTTCTTCTGTCAACCCATCTGCAAGTGCTCATCTCACATGGTCTGCCACTATTTCATAAAATGCAAATTCGTTAAAACATATTTCATGTGTTGGGCAGCATAGTGGCGCAGTGGTTAGCATTGTTGTCTCACAGTGCTAGGCGCCCGGGTTCGATTCCAGTCTCGGGTGACTGTCTGTGTGGAGCTTGAACATTCTCCCATGTGTCTGTATGGGTTTCCTCCATGTGCTCTGGATTCCTCCCACAGTGCAAAGATATGCAGATTAGGTGGATTGAACATATTAAATTGCCCATAGTGTCCAGGGATGTGCAGGCCAGGTGGATTAGCCATGTGGAAATGATGGTATAGGGTGGATCTGGGTGGGATGCCCTTTGAAGGGTCAGTGTGGACTCGAAGGACCGAATGGCCTGCTTCCACACTAAGGATTCTATGTTCTATAACTCCTTTTATTTCCCCTAGCTCCTCAGTTACCCCACACACCAACCGTCTTCTGAATGAGTGAGTTGTAGGGAGAGCTCAAGAAGTCTAGTAACCCTTAACTACCTCCCCAAAATGAACAGTCTTCCTGTGTGAGCTTAAATGATGACTATTGATAGACAATTTCACTGTTAAGGGCATCAGAACCAAGCCTCAGTTTAATCAGCTTTCATTCTATTTGCATTTCTGCAAATTCGGGGTCGCTAGTCAGTAATCAGGAGTGGGATCCTTAGTGTATTTTACTCATCCTGTAGCCTGTCAAAGGCACTGGAGAACTGGCCCAATTTGGTACAGCCACCTGACCTGAAATCTCATGGTTTACACAGTCTAGTACACTTGAGCCTTTAATTGCTAGTCCAGGTAAATCAGCAACAGAATAAATGCCTTATGGAAGGAAATACACTAAATTGTAGTAATATTTATAACCTCACTATCTGTCAATTCCATTTGGTACGTTGTTTTTAAATCCCTTCATGGTCTCCCTGCTCCCAAATTCTAAAATTCTTTTATGGTCCTACAACTATCTAAGGTCTCTGCTATTATCTGAACATCCCCAATTTTCATCTCTTCAATGTTTGTGACCGCTGCCTTCAGCTGCCTATTTTCTAACTTCTGAAATTCCCTCTCTGAACCTGTCCACCTTCTGATGATCTATCTCAGCCTCCTCCAGAGGTCCCCTGCATCATAGATGCCAGTCTTTAGCCAATTCAATCCACTCTATGTGATACCAAGAAATGAATGGAAGCACTGGATACTGCAAAGGCTATGGGCCCGAGCAACATTCCAGTACTGAAATAGTACTGAAGATTGTGTTCTAGAACTTGCTGTTCCCCTAGGCAAGTTATTTCAATTTAGATTGAATAGATAGAATCCCTACAGTGTGGAAACAGGCCCTTCGGCCCAACAAGTCCACATCAAACCAGAGAATCCCACCCAGACTCATCCCCCATAACCCACCTAATCTACACATCCCTATGGGCAATTTAGCATGGCCCATTCACCTAAACTGCACATCTTTGGACTGTGGGAGGAAACCAGAGCACCAGGAGGAAACTCACGCAGACACGGGGAGAATGTGCAAACTCCACACTGACGGTTGCCGGGTCCCTGGCGCTGTGAGGCAGCAGTGCTAACCACTGAGCCACCGTGCCACCCTAAGCGAGGGAGCTCATCGCTTCTGGGTGGGCTCAAATCACCAACCTTTCATTTAACAGCCAAACGTGCTAACCGATTGCACCACAGAGACAGGCTACAATTTAGTTACAACACTCATCCACCCAACAATATGGAAAATTGCCCACATATGTCCTGTATACAAAAAGCAGGACAAATCTGAACTGGCCAATTACTGCCATGGGTCTACTCTCAGTCATCAGTAAAGTAACAGAAGATGGCAGCAAAAGGGCTCTCAAACAGCAGCTGCTCTATTAGTTGCTCAGTGACACCCAGTTTGGGTTCCGCCAGGGCCACGCAGCTCCTGACGTCATTACAACCTTGTTCCAAACACGGACAAAAGAGCTGAATTTCAGAGGTGAGGTGAGAGTGAAAGCTCGTGACATCAAAGTTGCATTCGACTGCGTGTGGCATCAAGGAGCCGTAGGAAAACTGGAATCGTTGGGAATCGGGGAAAACTCCCCCCTTTTTGGAGTCATACCTGGCATACATGAAGATGGATGTTGGTTTTGGAGGTCAGTCATCTCAGCTCCAGGACATCTCTGCAGGAGTTCCTCAGGGTAGTGTCCTAGGCCAAAACGTCTTCAGCTGCTTCATCAATTACCTTAAATCCTTCATAAGGGCAGAAGTGGGGATGATCACTGATGATGGCACAATGTTTAGCACCATTCACAATTCCTCAGATGCTGAAGTAGTTCATGTTCAAATGCAACAAGATCTGGAAAATATCCAGGCTTGGGCTGATAAGTGGCAAATAACATTCACGCCAGGCAATGACTATTTCCAAAAGGGACAATCTAACCACTGCCCCTTGACATTCAATAGCGTTACTATTACTGAATCACCCACTACCAACATGTCTGGTGTTACCATTTACTAGAAACTCAAAAGGACTTGTCATATAAATACAATGGCTACAAGTTCAGGTCAAAGGCTAGGAATACTGAGGCAAATACCTAACCTCCTGACTCCCTATAGCCTTTTCACCATCTGTAAGGCACAAGTCAGGGGTGTGATGAAAACTCCGAACTTGCCTGAATGAGTGCAGATACAACACTGCTCAAGAAGATTGACACCATCCAGGACAAAGCAGCCTGTTTGTTTGACATTTCATTCACAAGCATCAACGCCCTTCACCACTGATGTTCAGTAGCTGCAGTGTGTAGCATCTACAAGATGCACTGCAGAAATTCACCAAAGATCCTCAGACAGTACCTTCCAAACCCACTTCCATCTAGGAAAAAAAGGCCTGCAAATACATACAAACACCACCACTTGCAAATTCCCCTCCAAGCCACTCACCATCCTGACTTAGAAATATATTGCATTTTCTTCATTGCCGTTGAATCAAAATCCTGGAATTCCCTCTCTAATGACATTGTGGATTTACCTACAGCACATGGACTACAGTGGTTCAAGAAGGAAGCTCACCACCCCCTTCTCAAAGGTAACTAGGGACAAATAATAAATGCTGGCCAGCCCGCAAGGCCCACGTTCCATAAGTAAATAAAAACTTTTAAAACCCTTTCTTTCCACCTTAAAACACTACATACAACCTACATCTTTTGCCGACTAACCTGCATTAATATCCCCTTACGTGACTCAGCATTATTTTATTTGTTAACACTCCTGTTAGACACCTTGAGATATTTTGCTGTTAAAGTTACTGTATAAATATTAGTTATAAAAAGCATTTGACGTGGCTTTTACAGAAGCTGCAATGTGAAGGGACAGTATTTGTGGAATACCGTTGATTCCTCTTGCTCAAAACCCTCTGGTGAAGGGTGCATTTTCCACCTCAGTGCCATTAGCTGTTTTACGGTCAATTGTTCTGTGTAGTTGCAGTTGCCCACCAATGAAATGCACAACCTGGCAATAGTAACTTGGCTAACAATAAATAGGTCAGGTCAGTTTTGTTTCTTGGACTTGATCACATGTAGAAAGGGTGGTAGTGGTGTGAATACACATGCTTTCACTCCGCTCCAAACCTAGTGGGAAATTCTGGTGGAAATTTTCCTTGTCTTTGGACCCATTTAGTTACAAGCAACTTATTGGAATAAATCCAAGCTACTTCGAATGCTAAGGTAATTTCCTTTAGTTAAGCAATAAGTTTTTAACTGTAGAATTCAGAGATATGATCCTGTTGTTTGATTAGGCACAAATTCCACTACGTTAGTAAGACTGACACTCAACCGCACCACGCTGATTATATCATTGTCCCTAGTTTGGACATGCTAGCCAAACAAAACCAATATGTATGTTAGATGGATAGTTGCAGGCCAATGGAAATCATTTTTTCCCTTTAAGAAACCCAGATCTTGCCCCATTCATTTCAGCTGTGAGGTATTTTACTGTTCAAAGTATTAAGCAATTAAACGGGCATAGCAGGCAGCCATTATTGCGACTTATCAGAAGATAGGCCAGTGTAACAATTCTAACACACCATGGATTTTGTCTATACTTTCACCTTTGTGTCTGAATTTGAAACTGAGACAACAGCTCGTTTGTTACAAAATTTTCAGGGACTTTTCACCTGACAAAGCTATGAGCCATATTGCAATGTTTACTCTGGATAGATTTCAGAGTATAAAACATTTTACAACTTGTCTATGACGTGGGTAACTGTGAGATCCCACTTGAACTGCCGCTTTTTATTAAAAGAGCCAAACAATGTATTAATCAACTGATGTTGCATTACTTGCGATTGTCAACTGTTAAATCCTAAAACTGAGAATCTAACAGCAGGTGTACTTAGTGATTAAAAATATAATTTCATACAACTAAACTGTTTCTTATTACTTGGCATACTTTAGATGTTATACCAGTCAGATTTTGTTTGATGAATTTCTGCACTCTTCTATTAAAGGAGCTGTTTCACATATCCTAGTCCAATCACAAGCCTTAACATCAAGAATGCAGACTGTTTGAACTCTGAGGATAGTTGGAGACAGTTGTCTTATTCACAAATCAATACAGCAGATAATGCTTGTGTTTAACACAGGGAAGTCAGCAATAAACTGATACTCAGGAAATTAGATAGTTACTGTTAAGGTAAAATGAGATGGGAAGAAATAATGCCTGCTGTCTTTCCCAGACACTGACACCCACTCATTCTCCTTGCAATGGATCTTGGCTCCTTCCTCACCTTGCTTGGTGGTTTTGTTTTTGTATCTGTACATGTGAGGACATCCTCCTTCTATGTGTCCAGACTTTTCATAACGTGAGAAAATTTTTAGTCAGTTATAGAACCCATATAAGTAGAGAAATAAAAACTTTGCATGGGTTTGAACTTGGTCAAGAAGATTGGATTTGGAAAAAGACAGCAAAGATTCAGAAATGGAGTGGCCACTTAGATAATAGTCAGAAGCCACACAACACAGGTTATAGTCCAACAGGTTTATTTGAACTCACAAGCTTTTGGAGTGCTGCTCTTTTGTCAGGTGAAGTGAAGAGAAGCACATAGGCACAGAATTTATAGGCAGAGAGATCAAAAGATCACTCACATAGTGTGAGTAGAGTGTTAATAGGCTGAATAATAAGTCTCTGCAGGTGATCAAAAGTGTCAGATGGTGTGAGTAATGTCTCAACAGCTGAATATCAAGTGAAGGGATGACCTATAATCCAATTAATTGAGACAGAGTGATAATTACAAAAAATTAAAAATAAGGTGGTGCTGGAGACAAGCCAAATGGCTGGAATAGCAAGATAGGTATAAGAGTCGCATGGCGAGGGTCTAATCAAAGTAACACCATCCAAGAATAAACTACTCCAACACCCCTCGATGTCCCATCAAATCAGGCAAGGGGACATGATGTGTGATGGCATGTCATGGCATCTTCAAACCCATTGTACAAGGAACCCCTAGCTTCTGTCATAACACTACAGACTTCTTATAGAAACTCAGCACCCACGGACCAGTCAAACCAGGAACATTACTCGTCACAATGGACATTTCAGCACGCTACACCAGCGTTCCCCAAGATGATGGCATCACTCCAACGGCCTCAGCACTCAACACCAATCCTACAACTCATCCACTTCATCCTCTTCATAGAGTCCACACAGTGTGGAAACAGGCCATTTGGCCCAACAAGTCCACATCAACCCGCCAAAGAGAATCCCACCCAGACCCATCTCCCCACCTTATCCCTGTAACCCTTCATTTCCCATGGCTAATGCACCTCATCTATACATCCTTGATTAAAATGGGCAATTTAGCATGGCCAATCCACCTACCCTGCACATCTTTGGACTGTGGGAGGAAACCCACACAAACACGTGGAGAACATGAAAACTCCACACATACAGTTGCCCAAGGCTGGAATCGAACCCAGGTCACTGGTGCTGTGAGGCAGCAGTGCAAACCACAGAGCCACAATGCCGCCCATCCTCAACCACAGTGTCTCCACCTTCGACAAGCAACTCTACATCCAGACACACTGAACAGCCATGGGGACCAAATTTGCACCCAATACGCCAACATTTTCATGCACAAGTTGGAACAAGACTTCTTTGCTGCACATGACCTCCAACCAACTCTATACACCACATACATCGATGATATTTTCTCCCTTTAGACTCATGGCAAGTAAATCACTGAAACAGCTACACAACGATTTCAACAGGTTTCATCCCACCATCAGACTTGTGTGGGCTACCCTTCAAAATCAGTCTCATTCTGGAACAAACGCATCTCCATCAAGGACAGACACTTCAATACCTCACTCTCCTGCAAGCACACAGATAACCTCACAATGTTGCACTTCTCTAGCTTCCATCCTAAACATGTTAAAGAAACCATCCCCTATGGACAAACCCTGCGTATACACAGGATCTGCTCGGATGAGGAAGAACATGACGGACACCGAAAGTTATTGAAAGATGCCCCTATAAGAACAGGATACGATGCTTAACTTATTGATTGCCAGTTCCGAGGTGCCACAGCGAAAAACCGCAACAACCTCCTCAGAAGACAGACACAGGACACAACCAATCGAGTGCCCTTTATCATCCAGTACATCCTTGGTGCAGAGAAACTACATCATGTTCTTTGCAGCCTTTAACATATCATCGATAACGAACATCTCGCTAAGATTATCCCTATACCTCTACTTCTCGCCCCCAAACAACTACCAAACCATAAACAGCCCATTGTTCACAGCAAACTAGCCAGCCTTCAGGACAACATCGACCACAACACCACACAACCCTGCCACGATAACCTTTATCAAGACATGCCAGATCATCGACATGGACACTACCATCACGTGGGAACACCACCCACTGCGTACACGGCAGATACTCATTTGACACAGCCAGTGTTATCTACCTCATATGTTGCAGGCAAGAATGCCCTGAGACATGGTATATTGGTGAGACCATGCAGATGCTATGACAATAGATGAATGGACACTGCGCAACAATCACCAGACAGGAATGTTCCCTTCCTCATTAGGAGTCGGCCTCATTAGGGGCATTTAAGCGGCTATTTGATAGGCAGATGGATGATAGTATAAGGTAGCGGTGGAGGTTAGATAGACCTTAGGTTTAGGGTAAAAGTTCGGCACAACATCGTGGGCTGAAGGGCCTGTACTGTGCTGTACTATTCTATGTTCTATGTTCTTCCAGTCGAGGAACACTTCAGAGGTCAAGGACATTCAGCCTCCGATCTTTGGGTAAATGTCCTCCAAGTGGCCTTCAAGATACACAACACAGAATCACTGAGCAGAAACTGATAGCTAAGTTCCGTACCCATGAAGATGGCCTCAACCGTGATCTTGGGTTCATGCCACACTACGTGTAACCCCACCATATTGTTCAGTATCTGTAACATCTTCCTTACTGTTCTGTTTTGACACCATCAC
Source organism: Rhincodon typus (assembly GCF_021869965.1). Classification (NCBI taxonomy): domain Eukaryota; kingdom Metazoa; phylum Chordata; class Chondrichthyes; order Orectolobiformes; family Rhincodontidae; genus Rhincodon; species Rhincodon typus. The sequence continues at coordinate 4,601,525 of NC_063354.1, read as the reverse complement.
CTTGATAACTTATTATGATCTCCACCTTAATTAGTTTGTACAGTTTTGGATTACTTGTTACTTTGGTTAGGCCCTTGCCATGCGCCTCTTATACCTACCATGTTACTCCAGCCATTTGGTTTGTCTCCAGTACCACCTTATTTTTAATTTTTTGTAATTATCTCTCTGCCTCAATTAATCAGATCATGAGTCATCCCTTCACTTGCTATTCAGCTGTTGACACATTACTCACACCGTCTGACACTTTTGAACACCGGCAGAGACTTAGTATTCAGACCGTTGACACTCCACTCACACTCTTTGAATGATCGTTTGATCTCTCTGCCTATAAAGTCTGTGCCTGTATGCGTCTCTTCACTTCACATTACGAAGGAGCAGTGCTCCAAAAGTTTCTAATTTCAAATAAACCTGTTTGACCAAAACCTGGTATTGTGTGACTTCTGACCTTGTCCACCCCAGTCCAACACCAGCACCTCGACATCATTTCGAAAACAGGTTACCAGGTTAATCTAGCCAACAAATGGAGGTTGTGGGAATTCTCTAGTTAATTGGGAATTTCCTTCCCAATCCTCTCGGTCTCTCTTTCCTCCTTTACATCACTCCGTAAAAATAACTTCTTGATCAAGCTTTTTGGACATCTGTCCCAATATCACTTTATGTAGCTCAGTCCCAGTTTTTTTTTGTTCATTCATGGGATGTGGGCATCACTGACCAGGCCAGCATTTATTGCCCATCCCTAATTGCCCAGAGGGCAGTTTAGAATCAACCACGTTGCTGTGGGTCTGGAGTCACATGTAGGCCAGACCAGGTAAGGATAGCAAATTTCTTTCTTTAAAGAACATTAGTAAACCAGTTTTCCTGACAATTGGCAATGGTTTCATTGTCATCATTAGACTCTTATTTCCAGATTATTATTGAATTTAAATTCTACTATCTGTCGTGGTGGGATTTGAAGCCAGGATCCCAGAATATTTCCTGGGTCTCTGGATTGATTACAACGCAAAAGAACTGAGGGTGCTAGAATTAAGAAACAAGAACAAAAATTGCTGGAAAAAGTTAGTAGGTCTGGCAGCAGTGAGCGAAGGAGGAGTGGACAAGGGTGTCCCAGAGGGAGCAGTCCTTGCAGAAGGGTGACAAGGGACGGAAGGGGAGGGGAATATGTAATGATGGTGACATCCCAGTGGATCATTACCCACCATTTCTAATACCTCCAGCTTTGCCTGCACTTCATTCAATATAGGCTACTACATTTGCTGCTTACAATGTGGTCGCCTCTACATTGGGGAAACGAAGCATAGACTGGGTGACCACTTCGCAGAACATCTTCATTCCATCTGCAAAAAAGACCCTGAACTTCCCGTTGCCTGCCACTTCAACACACCACCTTGTTTCCTTCTGGACTCAATATTTTGTTCAACAATTTTAGAGCTTGAGGCACCTTCTCCCATGTTCTTACCCCAACTTTGTCACATCAGGCCTTGTTATCACATGTTCTGCTATTTCACACATCCCATTGTTAGCCACTTAGAGCCCCCATTAGCAGCCAGTCATTCTCCTAGGCTGACCATTATTCACTCCTTTGTCCAACTGTCCTTCTCTCTCTTTGGGCTGTATCTCCACCTGTAGTTTACTCATTATCTCCTTCCACCACCATATCTTCTGCATAAAAAATAACTTCTTCCGAGTTGTCATCATTTCTGAAGAAAGGTCACTGGAACCAAAATGTTAACTCTGATTTCTCTCCTCAGATGCTGCCAAACCTGCTGACATTTTCCAACAATTTCTGTTTATGTGTCTGAATTGATCGTCTACTGATAATTACCACTTGGCCATCACCTATCTCAGTATTTTGTTTGATATTGTTTCTGTGGTCAGTGTTCCCTCTAAAGTGTACAGCAATATGAACATCTCCACACAGGCAGCTCACAAGACAGTCCCTTTAAGTGACAAGCAAAATAATTTAGATGGTTCACACACTGCACAAAAAAATTAGAGGATAAGTTGTATGGGATATTTTAATTATATATAATCATAGAATCCCTACAGTGTGGAAACAGGCCCTTTGGCCCAACAAGTCCACACTGACCCTCAGAGCATCCCACCCAGACCCGTCCCCCTAATCTATACATCCCTGAACACTATGGGCAACTTATCATGGCCAATCCACCTAACCTGCACATCTTTGGACTGTGGGAGGAAACCGAAGCACCCAGAGGAAACCCACGCCTACACAGGGAGAAACTCCACACAGACAATCGCCTGAGGGTGGAATTTAACCCAGGTCCCTGGCACTGTGAAGCAGCAGTGCTAACTACTGAACCACCATGCCGCCCTTGTACTACATAAAAACAGAGTTGTCCTTGAAAGGATAAGGTCCCATCAGCTGGGAGCCCCGTGTTTGTTTGCTACTCTCAGCACAATCGATTATAATATCACTTATAGGTTTGAGTACCATAAACTACTGAAACCTTCCTGTTTCATTCAAAATATTTTGTTTATTAATTAATAGTTTACATTTAATTTTACATTTTAAATTTTTTATACTTAGGTAACTTTCCTTCAGAAGAGGGCATCTGTTCTTCAGGAAGAGCTAAACACCTACCGCAATAGAAGGTGGGCATATTATTTCATACCCAATTTAATCGAGTCATCTTCACCATTTCTGGCTTTTTAGTGTCATGCAGCATGCATAGCCATCTGCTGCCTGTAATCAGTTAAATTAGCTGGAGTTGTTACCATGGCAACATAATTCATGTATGCCTGTGATCCATAAAACTATTTTGATGAAGATTTTCTCACCCTCCCTCCTGCTGACTGCAGATTTTTATGGTTGTTGGGGGAGGGATGTCCCTTCAGGAACCTTGTTCAAGTGGTCATTATTTATGTGAGAGCCTTGACCGTGAACATGGAGAAGCTACTTTATCATGGGGCATTACTGCCAAATCAATTCTTTCTGGCCATGCGCAGACTTCCTAGAGGATGATCCTTGATGGCTATCATGACACTGAGATCCAGTGTCATGCACAAGCTGCCTTACCTGAGATTAATCAGCTCAAGTGCAGACCGTGGGTGAAACCTGGGTTTCATAGCTTGTGAGGCTCAGCTAAATACTTGATAAACTCACTTAGCTTCCAGGACAGCGTAATGAAACTGAAATATACTTTTGAAGGTTTTTTGAAGAGGGTTTTTATCTTCACAAAAATGCTTTTCTCTGTAAGTTACATTTTCTAGATAGGTCCTGAAGTTCTTGCAGATTCTAATTCCTACTGCTCCTTTGATATGCCTAACAAGTGACTTTGTATAAAAAGCTTCAAAGTTTTCAGGCCGGATATTGTTGATGACCCAGAACCTTTAAATATTTTAGATTCCTTGACTAACAAAGAGATTTTGACGGCATCTTGGGAGTTGTTAAAGTTACAAACTTTTCCAGATGAAGTAAGAGGTTTTGTTGATCTGATGGCTATAGTTTCAACTTCCTCTCTCTCCTGAGGTCACTTCATAATGAAATCACTGATCTCAAGCTGCCCTCCAAGTGGCCAGGGGATTGTGTCACTAATGGGTATCATAGCCAAACAGTTACAAACCCTTTGCAAATTTTTATATATTAGTTCTTTTGCATATTTGTCTCAATAATATCTAATAGAATCATACTGAAGGAGGCCATATAGCCAATCTTGTGTCTTTGGTTGACCTCCCCAATTAGTCTACCTCTGTTGTTTTCCAATAACCCTGTAAATAGTTTTCTTTCATGTATTTACATATATCTTTTGAATATTATCATTGAGACTGTGATCACTGCTCTTTCAGGCAGTGCATACCAAATCACAATTAGTTGCATAAAATACGTTTCCTCATGTCACAACTGGATTTTTGCAAGTCACCCTAAAAAAAAACCACCTTATACAACTTGATATCACATTTTATTTGATAACAACACTGTTAAATACCTTGGAAGTATTTTACTTCATTAAAGATGCTATATTGTTGCAAGGAGGTATTATGCCACAGCGGGTAGTGTCCCTGGCTCTCAGCCTGTCGTTCCAGATTCAAGTCAAACTCCAGGAATTAATGGCCATGAGAATGTATTTATGACATGGCCAAGAGATATTGAGTATCAAATTGTAAATCCTTGCAACACACACCAGTGGCAGGTGGGGAAGAACAGAAGATATTCTTGGTCATCCATGTGATGAAAGTAAATTGGATTCTTTACCATCATAATGCATAGCTCCAGACCACAACATGAATGTACAAGTGCAGATAACTCAAAAAGAAGAATATAAATGCAAGTTGTTTTTGAAATTTAGGGAACTCTGGCAAGGCTACGTTTATTGCCTATCTCAGGCTGGACTGTCACCTTGAACCTCTGCAGTCTTTGTGGTGGTGGTGCCCCCACTATGATGTTAAGGAGGAGAGTATTAGGATTTTGGCCCAATGGTGATGAAGTAAGGGCAGTATACGTGCATGTCAGGATAAGTTGAAACTTGGAGGAGAATTTGGACATGGTGGTGTTCCCATAGTGTAGCTGTTATTATCCTTCTTGATAGTGGAAGTCACAGGGGAGAGAGGTACTTTATGCATTTGATGTCACCAACCAATAATATCACAAATTGTTTCCTATTCAGAACACAGAAGAAGCCAAATAATTTTTGTGTTTTAAGATCCAAGTGCAAAGCTGCAATAATACAAATATACTGTATTTTGGAGTCTGTCAGGTTAATTATCACAGTAAATATTTATGTGTTATTCAATGGTTGTGACACTTACACAAACTGATAGAATGGTACAACAGAGAAGGCACCTCAGCCCACTTTGAAAGCACTATCCAATTAGTTAGTTGCATTTCCTTGCTTTTACTACATAGTCTTATTCTGAAGTATGAATACCATTTTATAATTGTATATAATGGAATAGATACTGACACATAAGAGAAAATCAGTGACTTTTTTTTGGAACCAGAGCACTCAACCAACAGGCCTTATCCATGATTATGTAAAAAAGCAGCTTAACAAAGGAAATTAGGATGGAATCTGTCTGCAACCCATGGAATAAGCTATACTAGGTATGCAGCGGCCACTTTCAATCCTGCATCACTCTGCACTCTGGCCACTTTGCTTCAAAGTCTCTTATACATAATTATCTCAAGGTGCAATTGTACACAGATTGGAATAACAGTTGGAACATTTATAATGTATAATTTACATTAAAATTATGGAAATGCTGAGTTTGTCTGACTGACTGCTACCATGTAAATGTGGGATAATGTGAACAACTAAATGTGGGGTCTGTCATTATAATATTCATTCACCATCATTAAAGCAATTGTAAAACAAAAAAAACTATAACTACCGTTTCCTGCCAGTGGTACACCTCTGATGGAAGGAAGGGGAGATTACAGCCTGACATGTTCACATAGGCACTTTCCATTATAAATATGGATGGTGAAATTTAGTGTATGCATAGGCAAAAGGTTTTTAATATATTAATAGATTTATTAATTTTATTATAACTGTATTTGAACACCTTTGGTTTGCACCCAAACAAAACCTGTCATTTTACTATTTCAGATGAAGAACCATTGGGATGATTTCCTTACCTCACTCACACCTTCAGTATAACTAACATGGCACAGAATTGGATTCCAACAGAATCAGCAGCTACTATGTAAGGATGGGCAGAGCAATGAGATTAAAAACTGACTATTAGTAATCTTATATTGTATCGAAGCTCAAAAAGACACTATTCCCCCTATAAGTATTGTGTCTTCCCTTCCACTTTGTTTTGTTCCAATCAGACATCCTTTTAACATTTTAATTTTGCTTTTCAAATGTTTATATATTTTTTATAAACTATATCAATAATCTGTAAGTCTGTACATATCAGTCAATATTTTCTTATTATTTAAATCTGCAGTTCTTGCCTTAAATCTAGCAATCAAGTTCTCATTTAAAATTATGCTTTGTATTGTACATCATTTATTTTTAACATTGCTATGATTTTTAAATGCTAACATCTCATTAAATTTTCTATTCCATGCATGTTTGTTTTGTGATTGTTTTAAGGTAGTGTGATATCTTTGAAGGAGCTTCCTGTCATAGCTGGAGTAATTTCTTCCCCAGGTCATGTCTGAAAATTAATGTTTTTCTTTAAAAAAGATGACTTGGTTGTTGGATCATAAAGTTAGTTTTATTAACCTGAACGACCATTTTATTGCACAGGATCTGATTCCTATTTATCAGTAGTTCCATAGCAACCATATATTTCTAAACGGTTGAAGAAGCTGTACTAATTGGGCAAGGAGTAAGTTATGTCCATGTAATAAGAAACCATATGGCCATAACATCCTCAAGATAAACTCCTGGTCATGCTGAATGAGCTGATCTGAGCAAAGGGACAATTTAGACCAATTCCATTGGCCACTCAGGCTGGTAGAATCGGGCTTCAACATGGGTTAACATTTTCAGAAGTTTATTTATTTAAAAAGTTAAGATTTCTAAAGATTCTGAATAAAAATTGGTCCTGCTGCTGAAAGCACCCCTCAAGGAATCTAATTCCAGCCATTCCTCAGACATGTTTCAGACATAAAGCTCCTTCTGGCAATATTTAAATTGTAATTCATTCCAAAACAACAACCACAACTTGTGTGTATGTAATGTCTTTAAGATAACAACATCCCAGGGTACCTTGTACTGGCAGAAATGGAACCAAGCAGTAGTAGAGGGATTAGGAGAATTAACCAAAGGCAAAGTCAAAGAAAAGTGAGGAGAGAGTAACAAGAAATTTGCTAGTGCTACTTGGGAGGCTTTAAACTAGGAATGCTGGGGTGGCGGGGTTTGGCGGCAGTGGCAACCATGAAAAAAGAGAAAAGGCTGAGGCTGGTACAATAGATAAGGAGAGCAAGTCTAATAGTCAAGTCAGACAAGACCTTGGCAGAGAACAAGGTAAGACTGATCAATTAAACTGCATTTACTTCAATGCAAGAGGCCTGACAGGTAAGGCAGATGAACTTAGGGCATGGTTGAGAACACAGGACTGGGATACATGGCTCAGCAAGGGGCAGGACTGGCAGCTTCATGTTCTAGGGTACAGATTCTATCGTAAGGATAGAAAGGGAGGCAAGAGAGGAGGGGGAATTAGGGAGGATATTCCTGGGAGATCATCCAGTGAAGTTATACAAATGAAAATTAAAAATAAGAAGGGGATGATCACCTTGTTAGGATTGTATTATAGCCCCTGCCCCGCCAACAGTCAGTGGGAAATTGAGAAGTAAATATTTAAGGAGATCTCAAATAACAGTAAGAAAAATAGGGTTGTCTTGGTAGGTGATTTTAACTTTCCAAACACTGACTGGGACTATCATAGTGTCAAGGGCTTAGTTGGGGAGGAATTTGTTAAGCATATACAAGAAAATTTTCTTATTCAATATATGAGTGTACCTACTAGAAAAGGAGCAAGACTTGACCTTCTGTTGGGAAATCAGGCAGGGTAAGTGACCTGAGGTGTCAGTGGGGGAGCATAATTAGAGTGAGAGTCACAGAACTGTACAGCATGGAAACATACCCTTTAGTCCAACTCATCCGTGCCAACCAGATATCCTAAATAAATCTCGTTTCATTTGCCAGCATTTGGCCCATATCCCTCTAAACCCTTCTATTCACATACCCATCCAGATCCAGTCCCTCTACACCTGCATTCCCCATGCAGATGGCCTTAAGGCCCTCCGCTTCTTCCTGTCCCGCAGGCCCGACCAGTCCCCCTCCACTGACACCCTCATCCGCTTAGCCGAACTCGTCCTCACACTCAACAACTTCTCTTTCAATTCCTCCCACTTCCTACAGACAAAGGGGGTAGCCATGGGTACCCGCATGGGCCCAAGCTACGCCTGCCTCTTTGTAGGTTACGTGGAACAATCCCTCTTCCGTACCTACACCGGCCCTAAACCCCACCTCTTCCTCCGTTACATTGATGACTGTATCGGCGCCGCCTCGTGCTCCCA
>NC_063354.1:4560880-4593129 GCF_021869965.1 Rhincodon typus | reverse complement strand
GCTTTGCAGAACACCTACGCTCGGTTCGCAATAAACAACTGCACCTCCCAGTCGCGAACCATTTCAACTCCCCCTCCCATTCCTCAGACGACATGTCCATCCTGGGCCTCCTGCAGTGCCACAACGATGCCACCCGAAGGTTGCAGGAACAGCAACTCATATTCCGCTTGGGAACCCTGCAGCCCAATGGTATCAATGTGGATTTCACAAGTTTCAAAATCTCCCCTCCCCCTACCGCATCCCAAAACCAGTCCAGCTCGTCCCTGCCTCCCTAACCTGTTCTTCCTCCCACCTATCCCCTCCTCCCACCTCAAGCCGCACCTCCATCTCCTACCGACCAACCTCATCCCGCCCCCTTGACCTGTCCGTCCTCCCTGGACTGACCTATCCCCTTCCTAACTCCCTACCTACACTCACCTTTCCTGGCCCCATCCCCGCCTCTTCGACCTGTTTGTTTCCTCTCCACCTATCCTCTCCTCTATCCCTCTTCTATCCGCCTCCCACTCTCTCCCTATTTATTTCAAAACCCCCTTCCCCTCCCCCTTTTCTGATGAAGGGTCTAGGCCCGAAACGTCAGCCTCTCTGCTCCTATGATGCTGCTTGGCCTGCTGTGTTCATCCAGCCCTGCACCTTGTTGCCTTTTAAAAGTTGTAATTATACCAGCCTGTACCACTTCCTCTGGCAGCTCATTCCATACATGCACCACCCTTTGTGTAAAAAAGTTGCCCCTTAGGTCCCTACTAAATCTTTCCCCTCTCGCCTTAAACCTATGCCCTCTAATTTTGGATTCCCCCACCCTGGGGAAAAGACCTTATCTATTCACCTTATCCATGCCCCTCGTGATTTTATAAACCTCTATAAGATCACCCCTCGGTGCCCAACACTCCAGGGAAAGTAGCCCCAGCCTATTCACCCTCTCCCTATAGCTCAAACCCTCCAACCCAGGCAACATCCTCGTAAATCTTTTCTGAACCCTTTCAAGTTTCAGCATGTCCCTCCTATAGCAGGGAGACCGGAATTGCACACACTATTCCAAAAGTGGCCTAACCAATATCCTGTACAGCTGCAATATGACGTCCCAACTCCTATACTCAATGCACTGACCAATAAAGGCAAGCGTACCAAATGCCTTCTTCACTATCCTGTCTATCTGCGACTCCACTTTCAAGGAACATTGAACCTGCACTCCAAGGTTTCTTTGTTCAGCAACACTCCCCAGGACCTTACCATTAAGTGTATAAGTCCTGCCCTGATTTGCCTTTCCAAAATGCAGCACCTCCCATTTATCTAAATTAAACTCCATCTGCCACTCCTCGGCCCATTGGCCCAATTGTTCAAGATCCTGTTGTACTGTGAGGTAACCTTCTTCGCTGTGCACTACACTACCTATTTTGGTGTCATCTGCAAACTTACTAACCATACCTTCTATGTTCACATCCAAATCATTTATATAAATTATGAAAAGAGGTGGACCCAGCACCAATCCTTGAGGCACACAGCTGGCCACAGGCCTCCAGTCTGAAAAGTAACGTTCCACCACCACACTCTGTCTTCTATCTTCGAGCTAGTTCTGTATCCAAATGGCAAATTCTCCCTGTATTCCATGTGATCTAACCTAGCTAACCAGTCTACCATGAGGAACTTTGTTGAACGTCTTACTGAAGTCCATATACATCACGTCCACCGCTCTGCCATCATCAATCCTCTTCGTTACTTCTTCAAAAAACTCAATCAAGTTAGTGAGACACAATTTCACATGCACAAAGCCATGCTGACTATCCCTAATCAGTCCGTGCCTTTCCAAATACATGTAAATCCTGACCCTCAGGATTCCCTCCAACAAATTACCCATCACTGATGTCAGGCTCACCAGTATATAGTTCCCTGGCTTTTCCTTACCACTCTTCTTAAATAGTGGCACCACGTTAGCCAAACTCCAGTCTTCCAGCACCTCACCTCTGGCTATCAATGATACAAATATCTCAGCAAGGGGCCCAGCAATCAATTCCCTAGATTCCTACAGAGTTCTAGGGTACACCTGATCAGGTCCCGGGGATTTATCCACTGTTATGTGTTTTAAGATGTCCAACACCTCCTCCTCTGCAATATGGACATTTTTCAAGATGGTGCTATTTATTTCCCAATGTTGTCTATCTTCCATATCCTTCTCCACAGTAGACACTGATGCAACATATTTGTTTAGTATCTCCCCCATCTCCTGGGGTACGACACATAGGCAGCCTTCCCAGTTACTCTTTGTCCTTAATGTATTTCTAGAATCCCTTTTGGATTCTCCTTAATCATATATGCCAAAGCTATCTCACGTCCTTTTTTGCCCTCCTGATTTCCCTCTTAAGTATACTCTTACTGCCTTTAAATTCTTCTAGTGATTCACTCGATCTCTGCTGTCTGTACCTGACACATGCTTCCTTCTTATTGTAGACCAAAACCTCAATTTCTCTAGTCACCCAGCATTCTTTGCACCTACCAGCCTTGCCCTTCACCCCAACAGGAACATACTGTCTCTGGACACTCGTTATCTCATTTTTGAAGGCTTTCCATTTTCCAGCCGTCTCTTGACCTGCAAACATCCATCCCCAATCAAGTTTGGAAGTTTGGAGATAGCAAGAACTGCAGATGCTGGAGTCAGAGTCAACACAGTGTAGAGCTGGAGGAACACAGCAGATCAGGCAGCATCAGAAGAGCAGAGTAAGTCGATGTTTCGGGTTGGGACCCTTCATCGGGCCTGCTGTGTTCCTCCAGCTCCACACTGTATTGACAAGTTTTGAAAGTTCTTGCCTAATAATGTCAAAATTGGCCTTCCTCCAATTTAGAACTTTAACTTTTAGACTGAGTCTATCCTTTTCCATCATTATTTTAAAACTAATAGAATTATGGTCACTGACCCAAAGTGATTTCCCACTGACATCTCAGTCACCTGCCCTGCCTTATTTCCCCAAGAGCAGGTCATGTTTTGCACCTTCTCTGGTAGGTACATCCACATACTGAATCTGAAAATTTTCTTGTACACAATTAACAAATTCCTCTCTATCCAAGTCCTTAACACTATGGCAGACCCAGTCTATGTTTGGAAAATTAAAATCCCCGAACATAACAACCCTATTATTCTTACAGATAACTGAGATCTCCATACAAGTTTACAATTTCCTGCTAACTCTTAGGAAGCCTTTAGTACAATCCCAATAAGGTGCTCATCCCTTTCTCATTTCTCAGTTCTACCCACATAACTTCCCTGGACATAATCCCAGGAATATCCTCCCTAAATTCAGACGTAATATTATCCCTAAACAAAAACACCACTCCCCCTCCTCTCTTGCCCCTGTTCAATCCTTCCTATAGAATCCATACCCTGGAACATTAAGCTGCCAGTCCTGTCCATCCCTGAGCCACGTCTCTGTAATCGCTGTGACATCCCAGTCCAATGTTCCCAACCATGCCCTGAATTCATCTGCTTTACCTGTTAGGCCTCTTGCATTGAAATAAATGCAGTTTAATTTATCAGGCCTATCTCATTCTCTGCTTTGTTCCTGCCTGATCTGACAGTTTAACTTGCTCCTTTTCCCAACTGCACCAGTCTCTTTCCTCACTATCTCCCTGGCTCCCTCCACTGCCACCACCTTACTAGTCTAAATCCTCCCAAGTGACCTAGCAAATCTCCTGCCAGTAAATTAGTCCCCTTCCAATATAAGTGCAATCTGTCCTTCTTATACAGGTCACTTCTACCCAGAAGAGACTCCAATGATCCAAAAATGTGAATCCTTCTCCCCTGCACCAGCTCCTCAGCCACGCATTCATCTGCTCTAACCTCCTATTCCTATCCTCATTAGCTCATGGCAACAGGAGTAATCCAGATATTACTACCCTCAAGGACTTCCTTTTTAAATTCCTGCCTAACTTCCTATATTCTCTCCTCAGAATCTTATCCTTTTCTCTTCATTTGTCATTGGTTCCAGTGTGTACAACGACCTCCTGCTGGTCCCACTCCCCTTTGAGAATATTCTACACCCTCTCCGTGATCTCCTTGATCCTGGCACCAGCACACCATTCTGAAATCTCGCTGTTGACCACAGAAGTGTCTGTCTGTACCTTTGACTAGAGAGTCCCTATCACAATCAATCACTTGGAACCTAACATACCCCTTGTTACACTAGAGCCAGTCTCAGTACAAGAAACCCTGAGAGTCCATCACCCCCTACATTTTCCTAAACAGCATACTTGTTTGAGATGAGGACAGCCACAGGGAACTCCTGCATTACCTGCCTTCCTCTCCTACCTTTCCTGGAGGTAGCCCATCTCCTTGACTGTATCTGCGGTTTTTCTCCCTTCTTGCAACTGCCATCCATCACACCCCCTAGCTCCTGTAAATTCCTCATTGTCTCTAATTGCTGTTCCAACTGATCCATGCGATCTGATAGGCTTCGTAACTAAACACACTTCCTGCAGAAACAAAAACAGAAGTTGCTGGAAAAGCTCAGCAGGTCTGGCAGCATCTGTGAAGAAAAAATCAGAGTTAATGTTTCAGGACTGGTGACCCTCAGAACTTCCTGCAGACATAATCATCAGTAACATGGAAACTTTCCGTAATCTCCCACATCCAACAGGAAGAGCACATCACTGTGCTAAAGATAGTAAGAAGTACAGATGCTGGGGTCAGAGACAACACAGTGTGGAGCTGGAAGAACACAGCAGGTCAGGTAGCATCAGAGAATCAGGAAAGTTGATGTTTCAAGTCGGGACTCTTCTTCAGCCCATTTCTGAAGAAGGGTCCCAACCCGAAACATCAACTTTCCTGCTCCTCTGATGCTGCCTGACCTGCTGTGTTCCTCCAGCTCCACACTGTGTTGTCTCACTCTGCTAAAGGCCACCTTAACAATCTTCAGGCCCAGAAAATAGCAGTCTTACTGCTCTAAAAACACTGCTCCAGGCTAACCTAGTACCTATGCTTTATATTTTTAAAGTTTAATCAAGAGACAGATCTCAACAAAAACGTATAATCAACAAAGAACCCACTCAATTCACTGTTGTAGATTTACAAAAAAAAGTAAGGTCACATTTTAAAAGTAGCCACTTAGCTGCTCCCCTGTTGTGAGCTCCCCCACACAGATTTCTCCAAGGTCAGCTATGAATTTTGCTGTTTGTTTATTTTTCTTAGACAAATTCCAATGTCCAGAGATACTTGAAGATAAACAGCAGAGGCAGTCAGCTGTGGAGGTTTACTGTCTAGTCAAATATCTGTGCAAGTTTATTTCTTCGTTTGTTTCACTTCCCATGTGGTCACTGCTTTATCTCTCTTCCTCATTTTTAAAGTGCCATTGATTTGATCTTATTTTTTCCAAGTTCCAAAACAATGCAACAGCTTATAAAACAGTAATTACTGCTCCCAGAATTCAAGGAAATCAACTCCAACACTGAAAATAACTCAAAAAAGGAGCAGCTCTTACAGCCACAATTTTTTCTATTAGTTTTAAAATAGTTATGGAAAAGGATAGGACTGATCAATAATTTAAAGTTCTAAATTGGGGTAAGGCTAATTTTGATGGTATTAGACAGGAACTTTCAAAAGTTACTTGGGGGAGACTTTGCAGGTAAAGGGATGTTTGGGAAATGGAAGGCCTTAAAGAATGAGATAACGAGAGTCCAGAGACAGTACGTTCCTGTTAGTGTGAAGGACAAGGCTGGTAGGTGTAAAGAATACTGGATAACTGGAGAAATTGAGACTCTGGTCAAGAAAAATAAGGAGGTATATATCAGGTATACACAGCTGGGTTCAAGTGAATTCCTAGAAGAATACAAGGGCAGTAGGAGTATACTTAGAGGAAAATCAGGAGGGCAAAAAGGGGACATGAGATAGCTGTGGCAAGTTGAGTTAAGGAGAATCCAAAGAGATTCTATTAATACATTAAGGGCAAAAGCGTAACTACAGAGAAAATTGGGCCCCTTAAAAATCAACGTGGCCATCTATGTGTGGAACCATAGGAGATGGGTGAGATATTAAACAAATATTTTGCATCAGTATTTACTGTGGAGAAGGACATGGAAGCTAGGCAACTTGAGGAAATAAATAGTGATGTCTTGAAAAGAGTTTATATTACAGAAGAGGAGGTGCTGGAGGTCTTAAAGTAGATAAATCCCCAGGACCTGATCAGGTGCTTCCCAGACGTCTGTGGAAAGCTAGTGAAGAGATTGCTGGGCCCCTTACTGATATTTTATTGATTGCAGTGGGTGAGGTTCCAGAAGACTGGAGGGTGGCAAATATGGTGCCATTATTTAGCAAAGGTGGTAAGGAAAAGGGAACAATAGACCAGTGAGCCTTACATTCGTGGTGAGTAAGTTGTTGGAGAGGATTCTGAAGGATAGGATTTACATGTATTTGGAAAGGCAAGGACTGATTTGGGGTAGTCAGCATGGGAAATCATGTCTGACTAACTTGTTTAAGTTTTTAAAGAGGTGACAAAGAAGATGTTGAAGGTAGAGTGGTAGACGTCTATATGGACTTCAGCAAAGCGTTTGACAAGGTTCTGTATGGTAGACTGGTTAGTGAGGTTAGACCACATGGCATCGCAGGGGCAGGGAGGGCGGTGGTTGGGGGGGGGGGGGCGGAGGTGGGTGGTGTAAGCTAGCCAATTGGATACAAAGTAGGCTTGAAGGTAGGTGGTGGTGTAGGGTTGTTTTTTCGACTGGAGACCTGCAACCAATGGTGTGCCACAAGGATCAGCTCATTGCTTTTTGTCATTTATGTAAATGATTTGGATGTGAATATAGAAGGCATGGTTAGTAAGTTTGCAGATGACACCAAAATAGGTGATGTAGCGGACAGTGAAAAAGATTATCTCAGAGAACAACACGACCTTGATCAGATGGGCAGATGGAGTTTAATTTAGATAAATGTGAGGTGTTGCATTTTGATAAGGCAAACCAGGCCAGGACTTATATAGTTAACCGTAGGGCCCTGGAGACTGTTGCCAAACAAAGACACCTACAGGTGCAGGTGCATAGTTCCTTGAAAGTGGAGTTGGAGGTAGACAGGGTGATGAAGAAGGTGTTTGGCAAGCTTGCCTTCATTGGTCGTAACATTGAGTATAGGATTTGTGATGTCATGTTGCGGCAGTCCGGGGCGTTGGGAGGCCACTTATGGAATACTGCGTACAATTCTGGTTTCCCTTCTATAGGAAGGATGTTGTTAAACTTGAGAGGGTGCAGAAAATATTTACAAAGATGTTGCCAGGGCTGTAGTGTTTGAGCTATAGGGAGAGGCTAAATAGGCTGTGCCTTTTTTCCCTGGAGCATCGGAGACTGAGGGGTGACCTTATAGAGGTTTATTACATCATGAGGGGCATGAATAGGGTGAATAGCCAAGGTCTTTTTCCCAGGGTGGGGGAGTCCAAAGCTAGAGGGCATAGGTTTAAGGTGAGAGGGAAAATATTTAAAAAGGATCTGAAAACTAACTTTTTCACGCAGAGGATGTTGCATGTTTGGAACAAGCTGCCAGAGAAAGTGGTGGAGGCAGGTATAATTACAATATTTAAAAGGCATCTGAATGGGTATTTGATATGGAAGAGGTCAGAGGGATATGGGCCAAATGCTGGCAAATGGAACTAGGTCAGATTGGGGTG
Organism: Rhincodon typus; assembly: GCF_021869965.1. Classification (NCBI taxonomy): domain Eukaryota; kingdom Metazoa; phylum Chordata; class Chondrichthyes; order Orectolobiformes; family Rhincodontidae; genus Rhincodon; species Rhincodon typus. The sequence continues at coordinate 4,585,495 of NC_063354.1, read as the reverse complement.
TCTGGTAGTGCTGATGAGTTGGACCAAAGGATCTGTTTCTGTGCTGTGTGACTCTGAGTGTATGGCAAAGTTTCCGGAAAGAATTTGAGAACCTTGGGCCCAAACACTTGACTTCTTCATGATTTCATGTCCAAAAACATGACTTCTTCATCATGAGAGTTCAGAGAGAGGCAGCTGCAGATGTTAGAATCAGATGAATGCAAGATATACACTGACACGTGGAGCTGGAGGGTTTGTAAAGATCAAATTGAGATGAACCAGTGGAGAGATTTGTAAACCAGGACAACAGTTTTGAATTCAATGAATTAGAGGCGCAAACTCAATGGAAGGTGTGGAATTGGATTCATGGTATATAATATTTGATAGAATGCAGGGACAGGGTTTCACATGAGTTTAAATTATGAGCTCAGGGCTGGTGACGAGAGTATTGGAGATGTTCTGTCTGCAACAATAACTCAGTGTGAAAAAGAGATGCACCAATGGTGGAAACAAGTGAAGGCAGTACCAGCTGATGTTACAGACATGTTTCCTATATACTATGAAGTCACTTTTAAGTATTGTTACTTCTATTGTGGTTGGTTGGCTCGCCGAGCTGGGTCATTGTTCCGTAGATGTTTCATTATCCTGCTGGGTAACATCATCAGTGCAGCCTCCAATGAAGCACTGTTGTGTTTTCCTGCCTGTTATTTAAACTCTGGTGTCCGTTGAGCTGGATTATCTCACTTCCGGTTTTCCTTCGCAATGGAGTGTATATGGGGTCTAGCTCTATGTGCTTATCGGCTTTCTTAGTGGAGAACCAGGCCTCTAGGAATTCCATCAAGGACATAAGAATAGATGACAACGAGACCATGGTATCATTTGACGTTACTCCCCTGTTCACATCAATAGACATACCACTAGCAAGAGAAACACTGACAACACTACTGAAACAAGAACAAGACCCCAGTGACACCATCTCCACAGATAACATGCTGAAGCTACTGGACCTATGCCTCACCACCCACTTCATCTTTAACGGCCAGATATTTGAACAGATTAACGGGACACCCATGAGATCACCTATCTCTGGACTAATAGCTGAAGTGGTGATGCAGAGACTCAAAAGCATGGCCCTTCTGCTAATCCAACCAGAACTATGGATACGCTATGTGGACGACACCTTTGTCATTATTAAACGGACCAAACTAGGGGAGACAACACCCTCACTGGGATCAGATTCACCAGAGAAGAGGAAAAGAAAACGGATACCCAAAAAACTGGGTCAGAAGATGCCTATAACACGAGCGACACCAGGAAGATACTACATGCTCCGACACACTCATCATGCTACCTTACATCAAGAACATATCTGAACTGACCATAAGACTCCTACGACCACTGGGCATCAGAGTAGCACACAAACCCACATCAACCCTACGCCAACTGCTCACCCGATCCAAAGACCCACTACCCACAATGGACATGACCAATGTCATATACAAGATTCCCTGCAGAGACTGCGATAAATATTACATTGAACAAACAGGAAGGAAATTAACCACAAGGGTACACGAACATCAATTGGCAACGAAAAGACATGACCCATACTCACTCATCTCCATCCACATGGATAAGGAGAACCACCAATTCGATTGGGACAACACGAGGATCCTGGGACGGGCAAAGCAGAGACAAGCACGGGAATTCCTAAAGGCCTGGTTCTCCACTAAGAAAGCCATCAATAAACACATACAGCTAGACCCTATATATACTCCATTGCAAAGGAAAACCGAAAATGAGGTAATCCAACTCAACAGACACCATCGGAGGCTGCACTGATGATGTTACCCAGCAGGGTAATGAAACGTCTGCGGAATAACGACGCAGCTCAGCGAGCCAACCAATCACAACATGCACAACCTGAGCTACAAATCTACTCTAAAACCGTATTGTTACTTCTGTTTAAGCACTAGGAGTACTGCAAGAAAAATCATCTCTGCTTAGGGTGGAGACCTCTTCCATGTATGCCTTAATGGCTTGAGGGTCAGTAACTGAGTTTTAATACAAGTATTCTATAGAGTTGAATATCAGTGCTTTTTGTGGAGTATAAGCTATGACATAAGGCAACTAGCCTGTAATTCAATTAGATTTTCCCTCTCTCCAATTTGATCAGTCTGAGATTGATGAATTTGTCTTTAGAAACAGCACTGCCAACTTTCAAGCTGGCCTAACATCTCGACAGCTCTTTGTTGGATTTTGCCTGATTTTACTCCCTTGAAGCACCTTGCAAGGTTTTATGATGTTAAAGATGCTACATAAATGCAAGCTCCTGTTGTTGTAGCACAGCTAAACTCTATTTACCTCTCTACAGATTGAGAGCCGCCAAATGAATTTTCATTGGCATATCTATTTCCTCACACTTTATTTTCTGAATCCATCTAAATGACGGCTGGCAATTTGATTGAGAATATTGGGAAAACAAAGGATTTTTAGATTGGTCCAAAGCCACAAACTCTGGATTATTTTTTGATGGTACCTGTTGGATTCAATCAAAAGTGTCACCTTGGGAAAAATTAATCTTTGGTTGAAAGGAAGATTTGAATTCATATAGGGTCTGTCTCAACCTCCAATGACCAGAAGGCTTTAAAGCCACCTTGAAAAATATACCACCTGCTACACTGCCAGCCCAAAGATGTGCGGGTTTGTTGGATTGGCCACGCTAAATCACCTATAGTATCTAGGTGGATTAGACATGAGAAATGCAGGGTTACAGGGATAAGGCAGGGAGGTGGGCCATTGTGGACTTGATTGGCCAAATGGCCTGCTTCCACTCTGTAGGTAGTCTATGGTTCTGTAATGTTGGAAACATGGTATTTTACCTCTATTTCATCTCCTAAAGTAGTAACTAACATTGGGGCACAATTCTGCCTCCCTAAGTGACTAACTGAATTACCCTAAATTTTCCCACAAAAAGCAATGAGATAATGACCAGATATTCACTCCAACAACACTGGGCAGAACTCACCTGCTGCACTTGTAGTACTTGCCATCGGATCATTTACATTAGCCTGATAGGGCAGGCAGGGCCTCACCGCTCACAGCCTTCTGAATCCGGTTCACGATAGCCGGTAAACCAGAAGAGGCATCCTTCAGAAAATCCTTTTCTCCTTAAAAGCAGATTAATGAAGTCCTTCATTCTAGGATCTCCTCCACCCCTGCCTGGCTGCTTTATATTACACATCCTTTCTCCAATCTGTAAATAACTTCAATTTTAAAAAAATTAGGACAGTAAAGCTCTGTCAAATCTGCAACAGAATCAGAGTATAAAACGATCAGAGCTTTCTATCTCATTTTCAAACGTTATACATTAACTAGATTCTTGGGCATGAGAGGTGCAGCCAACAATTTAGTGATACCATTTCACTGCCAAACATATGTGTCATTATAAAGATTGATCTGTCAAAAGTTGCAGCAGATGTTTGGACTTTTGCCACACTCGAGCTGCTCAAAATGATGGTGTTGCAGCTGTACTTTTGGAGCAGCATGTCAGTGATTGGACATGACTGAAAACTCTAATATGCAACCTAAAGATCAGCGCCAGCAATATTAATGGATGTATGGAACTCATTCACATGGTGTTGCTCTGCCTACCATTTTACCATTTATTTGAAATCAGTTAACAGCTTTATTAAATCAGTGGAGTGAGCAATGTCATTACAGACACATCATATGTTCATTTGCTGACTTTGCTGAGTCATTTCTAGGCTAGACTCATAGCAAAATATTGCTGGTGGCTGAGATTGGTGAATGTACTGCCCAGTGTGGCCCTGTGCCAAACAAACTGCAATTGTTCCAGGTTCCGTTCCTGGGGGTCATTGCTGAATGAACCATTCTGGGTCCACATGCTCTGAAGTTGCCAATGTTTCAGAGCTGAGTAAAAAGGAAAAAATCAGCCAGGATCCCCCTCCTGATTGCACTTTTTTTAATTCATTCATGGCATCTAGGTATCACTGGCTGGGTCAGCATTTATTGGCATTTCCTAATTACCCATGAGAAGGTGGGGATGAGCTGCTTTTATGAACCGCAGCAATCCATTTGGTATAGGAACTGTAGCATTGCTGTTAGGGAGGGAATTCCAGGATTTTTGACCCAGTAGCACTGAAGGAACAGCGATATATTTCCAAGTCAGGATGGTGACTGCCTTGGAGGGGAAATTGCAGCTGGTGATGGTCCCACCTACTCCAACTAATCCCACCTGCATATCCTTTTGTTCTTTTCTCCCTCGTGCATTCTCACCAACAATCAGCAGTCGCTGGGAAGCTCCGTGTATGTCAACAGGAGAGGCTACACATTGCTCCCACTTCCAGAAGCTGCTGCTACACACAGACCTCGGAGGTCCTCATGACAGCAAAAAAAATTACAGGGAACACTGATTGTCATTGCCTTTCTCCCTCCCTCATGTATTTGTACCCCTCCCTATCTTTTTAATATCCTCCAGCCCTGCAAAATCTCCAGGAAATCTTTGCTTCTCACGTTCTGACATGCTGTTCATCCTTGATTTTAATCAGCCCACCATTTTCAGCCATGTCTTCAGCTGCCTGTACTCTTGAGTTCTGAAATCCACTCCTTAAACCTCTCTTTTCTTCCTCTTCTCTTTCAAAATGCTTCTTAAAACCTATCTTTTTCATTTTTTTTCACTATCTGCCCTATTCTATACATGGTTTAGTGTCAAATTTCGTTCTTGGGAGGCTTTTTACTATGTTAGAGTCACTATCTCAGTACAAGTTGTTCTTGCTGTACTTACTAAATGTCTCCTTAAAATCTTCTATACACCTCAGCCACTCCATATGAATGAACCATATACGTGTCAATCAAGTAAAAACAGCAAAGTGCCTACATATCAAAAATAGGCACTTGTACCCCTGCCCATCTAGTACATACACTTTAATATTCCCCATATTGTTTGTTTATTATTATATTGTGAGAAGAATGTCTATATAAAATGAAAATAATGCAAATGAACAAGTACAGAGGCAAGAATCTATACATATATCACCTAGGTACCAACTCCTGCACGGAGCGTGAGAAACAGAGTGTGAGCAAGTAATCAAACATCCCTTGATCTTTTGAGCCCTAATGTGAGAAAGACAAATAAACAGAAAATGAAGTTTGTCACACAAAAGGAGCCAGCAGTCAAGCCAAGTCTAGCTGATCTCACCAAGGGGCCTTGACGCTTGTTAGGTAGGCATCAATTTCATCTTCTCTAGTTGCGCATTAATAAGTAGGGAGGTGACAGCACTTCATGCTTTCCTTGGGAGACAGCAGTGTAACTCATTAATAGGTTGCTAACATAATTTCTAAAGGAATAACCTTCATGGAAAGATGATATGAGTTTAGTCCAGATCACATCAGTTATCTTTGTACCTTCCTTGTATTCCATCTGTATTGTATAACAAGATTTGGTTGCTGTAGGACTCCACATGTCCCACTTATACTGCAGTATGATTTATAGTACAGGGAGAATTGGATGTACTTTACTCTAAGGTCACATTTATGACTTTATCATATTGACTGCACATCCTGCCCTGGTGCTGGATAAAAGTCAAAGCAATATTGTGAAATGGACACAGTAAGGACTGCAGATGCTGGAAGCCAGAGTTTATAGGTGTGAGGCTGGAAAAGCACAGCAGGTCAGGCACCATCCGAGGAACAGGAAAGTCAACATTCATCAGGGTTTTAGCCCAAAACATTGACTTTCCTGATCCTCGGATGCTGTCTGACGTGCTGTGCTTTTCCAGCCTAACACCTATAGACACAATATTGTGGAAGTTGCATTGCAGGTTTGTGTGGACTGGCTGCTAGAGTACAGTGCTTCACACTGTGTCCTGTGCTACTCGGGATAGGCATTTACTTTTGTCTCCAGATGCAAGCAGCAAAGCCATCTCTCAAATCTGATACAACACAGTAAGGAGCTGGAAGAACACAGCAGGCCAGGCAGCATTAGAGGAGCAGGAACGTTGACGTTTTGGGTCGAGACGCTTCTTCAGAAATGGGGAGGGGGAAGGGAGCTCAGAAATAAATAGAGAGGAGGGGTGGGCTAGGGAAGGTAGGTGGGATGGTGATAGGTGAGTGCAGGTAGGGAGTGGTGGGGATTGGTCAGTGGGATGGGAGGGGCGGATAGGTAGGAGGGAAGATGGGACAGGTTGTGACAGGTCAAGGAGGCAGGGATAAGGCCTCTTCCAGTGTCACAATGACACCACCCACAAACTGGAGGAACAGCACCTCATATTCCGTCTCGGGAGCCTACAGCCTGATGGCCTAAACATGGAATTCACCAGTTCTAAAATCTCTCCACCCTGGCCTCATCCTATATCCAACCCTCCCTCTCATCCCCGCCTCCTTGACCTGTCACAACCACTCCATCTTCTCTACCACCTATCTGCCCCTCCCATCCACTGACCAATCCCCACCGCTCCAAACCTGCACTCACCTATCACCATCCCATCTACTTTCCCCTCCTCTCTGTTTATTTCTGAGCTCCCTTCCCCTCCCCATTTCTGAAGAAGGGTTCCAACCCAAAACGTCAACTTTCCTGCTCCTCTGATGCTGCCTGGCCTGCTGTATTCTGCCAGAGATAATAAAGTTGCCTGACTTACATGACAGTATTGTAATATGAATAGAGTATTGATGTTGAATTTGCATACTAGTTTGTTTTCTCAATCTAAATGTATTTTGGAGATCAACCTTTGTGAAATGATTTCTGAATTGGTCCAGACTAACATTGAAGCTTTGTCTGAGACCAGGACAATCAACCTAGCACAGAGTCTGGCTAAAGAATCTTTGCATAAGCATAACAGCCAAAAACTTCTTATATTTATAAAGTACTCTTAACATAGTAAAATCCCCCCAGGCAAGTCACAGGAGTGTTATCACAAACAAATTTGATTCTGAATCAGAGATAGTAGGAACTGCAGATGCTGGAGAATCTGAGATAACATGGTGTAGCGCTGGATGGACACAGCAGGCCAAGCAGCATCAGAGGAGCAGGAAGGCTGATGTTTCAGGCCTAGACCCTTCTGAAGAAAGATCTAAGCCCGAAACGTCAGCCTTCCTGCTCCTCTGATGCTGCTTGGCCTGCCGTGTTCATCCAGCTCTACACCTTGTTATCTTTGATTCTGAATCATATGTGGACACAGCGGGACAGATGACCAACACTTGGTCAAAGAGATTGGTTCTAATTGAGTGTCTTAAAGGACAAAAAAAAATCCTAGATTTTAAGGCCCAGCCAGCTGCCAATGAAAGGACAATGGAAACCCTGGGATCTACAAGAGGCCAAAGCTGTGGGAGGATAAAGGTCGCAGAGGATTAAAATACTGGGGAAAAGAAATAAAAACAGAAAGTGTGAAGAAACTCAGCAGGTCTGGCAGCATTTGTGAGAGAGAATACAGAGTTAATGTTTCAAGTCCAGTGACCCTTCTTCAGAAGACCCTTCTGAAGAATGGTCACCAGATTCAAAATGTTAAGTCTGATTTCCCTCCACAGATGCTGTCAGACCTGCTGAGTTTCTCCAGCAATTTCTGTTTATGTTTAAGAGTTAACCGATATGAAGCCATTTCTTCTGCAATGCATGACTATCTCCCTACACAGAGATTACAACAAGAATGGGGAACATTTATCAGAGAATTGATGATCTCCTGCTTATTATCAGCACTCAGAAACTGATCCTGCCATGGACTTGAACCTATAGGAGCAAAATTAGGCTGTTCAGCCCATCAAGTCTGTTTCCCATTCGATTATGGCTGATCGATTTCCAGCCTCATTCTCTTGCCTTCTCCCCATAACCCGTGATCCCCTTACTAATCATGAATCTATCTATCTCTGTCTTAAATCCAAAATATTGATTCTCATTTCATAGAATCACAAAACTTTACAGCATAGACTACGCCAGCTCTTTGAAAAAACTACTCAATTCATCCAACTTCCTGCTGTTTCTTCATAGCCATGTAATTTTCTCACCTTCAAATAATTATCCAGTTCCTTTTTAAAGCTTTTGTTGAATACGTTTACAACAGCCTTTCAGCTGGGCCATTCCAAACCACAACAAATCCCTGCCAGGAATAGAAACAAAAATCCAAAAATTCTCCTTTGCTCGCTGGGTCTTTTGTCACATCTCATGGCTCACTAATGTTCTTAAAGACTATTTTCTTCATGCCTGAGATCCCCAAACACTGATGATAATTCGGAATTTGTGTGACAGTAAAACGAATGAAAACTTTATGGCAGTTTGCTTTATATTTCTCATGATTTCTACTTCTGCTGTTGAACGAAATTAATGTGACCCATTTTGATATTGTGAAGGGAGGGTTAGTACAGAACAAGTTCATTCCTGAAAGCAGAGAGGAAAAGTCCTCCTCAGTTGCTTGCTGCACAATACTTCGATCAGGGTTTTCCAAAAGGAAGACTTCTTCCAGCAACAAAGTTGAACAGAAACTCAATGGGATCAGTTTTCAATTTTGACAGACTGTTTTGAGGAGAGTCCCCTCAAGCCCACCAAGATTTGAGATCAAATCAAATCAAAAGGAGAGGCAATGGTCTTGTGGTATTATTGCTGGACTATTAGTCCATAGATCTAGATAATGCTCTGGGGACCCACGTACAAATTTGAATTCTTTAAAATTCTGGAATTAAGGGCTTAATGATGAAGGGGTTGATTGTTAGAAACATCCATCTGGTTTACTAATGACCTTCAGGGAAGGAAATTTTGTGTTCTTACCTGGCCTGGTCTACATGTGACTCCAGATCCACAATATGGTTGACTCTTAACTGCCCTCTGAGCAACTAGGGATGGGCCTAGCCACTGAAACCCACATCCCATGAATTAATAAAAAAAAATCCCAGCTTCAGTTAAATCTGAGGTGCGTTTCAGGGCACCAAACAAGCAGTTCATCATTTGAGGCCTCAAGATGTAGGTAAGTTGGGAGGTAGGGGTTGGGAGTTACATAGGCCAAGTTTGGAGGTCCTGGGACTGCAGCTTATTGTTTATGGGCCCTGGGGGAGCCTGCACAGGTGCTGATCAATTCTGTCTTAAAATGTAAGTCACGTCTTATTTATGCCTTGGAGTCATGATTTCCATTTTAAGAAAAGTCTGTCACCTGAAACAGGCAAGCAATTTGAACATCCAGTAGTAGGCACCCTTTCAAAATGGAGCTGGAGGCATCTCTGGTGTTAAGAGGGCAGAATGGTGACCAATTCTATCCTGAGGCATTTACCAACACAATTACACCAAGCATAGGCACTCAGGATTTACCCCAATGAACAGGATGGAATTAACTTAAACCCTCACATTCCGAAATAGAACAGAAATTGCTGGAGAAACTCAGCATGTCCAACAGCTTCTGTGGAGAGGTAAAAAGAGTTAACATTTCGAGTCCAGTTTGACTTTTCCTTGGAGCCCTTACATTCTGTCCCACTGTGACACCTCAGTACTGTACATTGTCAAATATTTTTGTTTGTGTTTTAAAAAAATACAGAATAGAAAAGAAAAAAATTGACACTAGATAAAAGCATCTCAAAGCAATCTAAATTCAGTGCTGGCAAAAAAAAGAACAGTTTAGAGCCCGTGAGACCTCACATCGGCAAGTTCACAAGCTTGGCCATCCTGGACTGGAAAGATGCGGAGCAGAACAATAGTGTCTCTCTGCAGGGAGGGAACATCAGAGAGAAAGTGATTCATTCCCTGTGGCCAATTACAGTGCAGCCCTGACAAAGGCCTAGAAACTAATTGACTGCCAGAGAATGGTGTTTGTTGTGGAGGGAATCTGAAGGCAAGGAGAAGAAAATACAAAGCCTACTAAAACACAGTACGGACAAGAAGTCAAGGATTGGAAATCCAGCAGATTCACCCTTCTATTGCTCTAACCATCCAGCCTACCATCAAATGGCATTTAAACATCCCAAATGTATTTTATGCCACAATGCTATTTGTTAAGTTAATCCACAGGAGTGACTTTAACCCTAGGGTCAGAAGTGAAAAGCATCTAATTTATTTATCCATCGGAAATCCACCAGTAATTCACCATTCTGAACTTTAACCTGTTTTACTGAGCAGGTGTCAAGGACGTCCATAGAGAAAAGGCTTGGTCCTTTCTCAAAGATGTACGCAGAGCTCCTCTGACATCATCAGGATCTGCCTGCTAGTTTAACAGGGAAACCTGGTAACCTGCCCACACAGTGAAAATGACAGAAGTAGCCCAAACAGGTAATTTTTCATAAGCTTTCCTTGGGAAGCCAAGAAAATCATGAATACTTCTACATTCCCACAGTAAAGCTTCGATTTACCCCCCACCCCGCCTCAAACGGGGATTTCCTTCTTTCCAAATGCAAGTCCCCTATGAAATGGGGAAAGCCACACTTGATACAAACAGGTAGTTCAGGAGTTAGAACATTTTCAGCATATTTCAGTGACTGAGCTTCCAACTCATCTAACGACCCAACTGTCAAAACCTATCCAGAGCTAAAAATCACAAATAAATCCAATATGGAATTCAGGTGAAATGTTTTTATTCCAGGACTTGTGAGAAAATGAAAATCGACACTGAATATATTTGGATCTCATAGCATGTGTGCATTTAAGGAGATGCTAGGTAAGCATATAAGAGTGAAAGGAATTGAAGGAAGGATTAGTTGTGTGGGTGAGATGAAGAGAGGAGGCTTGTGTGGAACATAACATTTTGTTCTGAAGAAGAGTCATACCAGACTCAAAATATTAATTCTGTTTCACTCTCCACAGATGCTGCCAGACCTGCTGAGTTTCTCCAGCATTCTGTTTGTTTCCTATTTCCAGCATCTGCTTTTTGCTTTTGTTTGGGCCCTTTCTAATTACTTTGAAATACTTCATAAATGTTTTTGTTGACTAAAAACATTCTTATAAAACTGTACTTTTCATTAATTAACTGGTTTGACAAGCTTGACTTAGCACAAGTACTATTCAAGATTTACCTTGTCTATACATTTGATATTGGTCATTCATGTAAATCTTGGCTTGGTGGTGTCATTCCATTCTCCAAAGATGGATGTGAAAGATCTCCTGGAACTATTTGAAGAAGTGCAGAGGAATTCTGCTGATTTTCTTGTCAGCATTTATTTCTCAATCAACAACTAGAAACCAGGGGGTCTGATTATTTATCTCATTGTTGTTTGTAGGACCTTGCAGCACCCAATTTACACATTACACTTCATATACTACAACAATGACAATACTTCAAAATCTAGAAGTGTATGGAACAAAGCAAACAGCTCTACATGGCCCTTATTGATCTGTCTAAGGCCTCTGACTCCATCGATCACAGAGCTGTTTGGAAAGTCCTTCAGAGATTTGGATATTACTATCTTGCAATTCTGACATGACAATATGACAGCAACCGTCCTTTACAGTGGATTAGAGAGCAAACCTTTTCATATGTGGTCGCAACAAGCCTGTGTGATTACACCAACTCTCTTCACTCAGCCTGGTCATGGAACCCATCTGTAACCAACTTCCACAAAGGAATTTTGATTGAGTTTTGACACTTGGGAAGCTTTTCGACTTCAATGGCCTTGAGAAACCAAGATTAAGATGATTCCAGCATGTCCACGACTTAACAATATCCCAACAACTGTGCAGTTGAGGCTCAAACTGCAAGCAACAATCAGATCATCCTTGCATACTAAGCAGTGGTTTGTCACTCACTATCAGCAAGACCAAAACCCCAACCAGTCCTCCCTTGCACAACGACCTGCACCTCTAGCTGCTGTTATTGATGGGGAAACTTCAGAAGTCATTAAATGCTTCCCCATATCCCAGCAGCGACCATTCTCTAAAGCCCCCCATTGAAGAGGAGCTCTAGCACAATTTCAGCTGTACAAGCATTGGTTAATACATCCTCATCAGGGGTGTAACCCTTTGATCTTTTACTTATAAATTCTGTACCTGATACTACCTCTCTCACTAACACCTAAAGAAGGAGTGAGACTCCGAAAGCTTGTGATTTCAGATAAACTTATTGGACTATAAACTGGTGTCGTGTGATTTCTGACCTTGTCCACCCTAGTTCAACACTGGCACCTCCACATCATTCCTAAAATCACGTAAGTGGGGTCTTCGATGAGAGATCTCCATAAGAATACAAAGGCTTTAGTCTACATCACTGTTGTCACCATCATCCTTCTACATGGCAATTAAGATTACCACCAATGTACCTTGAGGCACTTGAGAATTTCTACCTGCAGTGTACCTGCAGGATATCCAAGGTCAAGTGAGAAAACAGGTGAACAGACTCCAGCATCCTGGACAATTCTTCTAGCATTGCAGCCATGATCATGTGAAATTAGCTCCCCTGGTCTGGAGACTGCACATGCATGCTGACTAAAGCAGCTGCTGAACAGATCCTCTCTTCAAAACTTAACAGTAGCACTCAATCACAAAGAAAATATTTTAAGGAAACTCTGAAGTCCCAACACACTCAGAAATTGTCTACACAAACTATGCCGCAGAACAGTGACAGAAGTGGAAGGAGAGAAAAAAAATAGAATCCTTGCTTAAGATCTGCCCACTTCCTTGAGACAACTGTCGATTTCTATGGGAAAGGCCCTGTGGCTCCAGATTGGCTTGCTGACTCACCGAAGGAACTGACAACAACATGATACTTCAAAAGTATTTCAATGACTAAAATGTGCTTTGAAATATCCTAAAGTTATAAAGGGTGCTACATAATTGCATGTTTATTTGTTCCTCCTGGTTCTTTCCCCTTCACTCTTTAGTTCTCTCTAAATTATACACTTTGGCGTTGAATTCCTTGGCCTTTGCCCATGAGCACAAACATCAGGAAAAGGGGATGGATACACATTTCACCCTTTAGACGATGCTTGAGTTCACAGGGTTTCTGTAGGGCAGAGATGATTCACTGAGTTCAGGAAGCACAGGCTGTGTGTGCCCAGGTGAAAGAGGCTGGAAGGAGAGTGCCATTCCTCATTCCTCAATTTTCAGTGAAGACAACCCATAATACTGGTTATGAAGACTTTTTCTGAGGGTTGGGGGGGGTGTGGTGGTCAGGGTTACAATTAAGGTCTGTGAGTCTTTAACATGTAAGAGTTTTCACAGGGCATTGGGAAAACCTGTGTATCTTTATAAACCCTATTAGCAATTCTTATTGTCCGATAGCCCACCAAAATCAAATAGAGCTTGAACTGAACAAGCACAGCATACTTTGGTCACAATGTACTGGTGCCCAGGAGGAGAAAGATTCTGTCTCTATTAATTTTCTTTAAATTTTTCTCATAGTAAATCTCCTATATACTTTGTTTTTTCTTCTTTGCATCCTCTCCAGTGCAAAAACATCCAAGTATCTGTGTCTATGTGTGTCTGATTGTCTATGTGCATGTCTGTGTTTTGTGTATCATCTTTGTGTGTGCATGTCTGTCGATCTGTCATTGCATCTTCATGTCTATGTGAATGTCTGTCTTTGTGTGTGCCTATCTTTGTGTTGCGTGTCTGTCTGTGTGTCTACATGACTGTGTTGTGTGTGCATATCTGTCTGTTGTGTCTCTGTTGTCTATGTGTGTGCTTGTCTATCTATCTGTCTTTGCGTCTGCATGTCTATGTATGTGTGTATGTGTCTGTCTTTGTATATGCATATCTGTGTTGTCTGTGTTTGCCTTTCTGTGTGCATTTCTGTCTGTCTTTGCATCTGCACGACAATGTGTGTTGTGTGTCTGTTTGTCTTCGTGTGTGTATATGTGTGCGTTGAGTGTCTGTCTTTGTGTGTTGTGTGTCTATCATCTTTGCATGTGCATGTCTATCTGTCTTTGCAAAGCATGTGTATGTGTGTGTGTGTCTGTCTATCTGTCTGTCTTTTTGTGTGCATGTCTGTGTGTGTTGTGTGTCTGTTTGTCTTTGTGAGTGTGTGTGCCTGTCTGTCTTTGCATATGCTTATCTGTCTGTGTGTGTGTGTGTGTGTGTGTGTGTGTGTGTGCGCATATGTGTGTTTCTGTGTGTGGGTGTAATATAAACAAAAATGTCAATTGATTTATTTTCCTCCAGGTGGGAAGGTAAGATGTTTCTTCTAATTTCACATTTATAGTTTCTGTCATGAGGGTTAATTTCTGAGGAATTACAAAGTTCAGTATGTTCTGTCCATTCTCCTCTTCAGTAACAACTTGCATTTATATTGTGCCTTTAACAGAGCAAAATGTCCCACGATGTGTGTTATCGATATTCAAGTGTGAGCTATATAAAGAGATGCTAGGAAGAAACAGAGATTTAGGGAGGGAATTCCAAAACTTAGGGCCTAGACGGCTGAAAGCACAGCTTGGCCAGTGGGATTTGGGGGTGCAAGAGAGGCCAGAATTTGTTGGTAAGGGCCCAACTCATTTTATTTATTGACTGTGGGAGATTGACCAGTGAGCAAGTCAAGATAACACTTACCTGTCACCCAAGTCATGGGTTGAAAATGGCCATTTATTCATAAGCATCCGTCTCTTAATAACTTAAATATACAGGCAAAATATCATTCTTGTTCTTGGTAAAACCATAGTATCTATACACTCTATGAAATAGTCTGGTCCCTTACAAATATTCACCCCAGAACTCAGAGGCAATGAGTTGCTGCTAGAAAGGGTGCTGTGATGTGTGATATGGATATTTTGTTTAAAATTAGATTTTGAAATAAATAATATATTTGAAACACAAGGGAAAATCAGTGCAGGTGCACTACTTGTTCACTCACAGTAACGACTGATTGAATACATATTCAAGGTAAACCATTGATCCTAATTGTGAATCAGTTACTGGAATGAGGAAATTATAGAAGGATGAGCTATATGAGCCAAAGTGCTTCCACATTTGGATTTATCAAGGGGTTCTGGGAACTGGCTACCTCCTGACTTCTCTGCTAAATAGAAAAGTTTCTTCTTGTCCACCCTGTCTATGCCTCATAATTTGGTCCACTTCAATTAGTTCCCCCTCAGCCTTCTCTGCTGTAAGGAAAACAGTCCAGCCTAACTGCTCTGCACCTTCTCCATTGTAATCCCATCCTTCCCATAGTGTAGTAACCAGAAGTGCACATAATACTCCATCTGTGTTCTAATTAATGCTCTACATACTCCATCATAAACCTTCCTGCTCTTGTATTCAATGCCTTGATTATTAAACACAAATATCCCACATGCCAACTACATACAAGGAACAAAAATGGGCTATTTGCTCCTTTGAGTCTACTCCAGCTTCTTAACTATCTGATTTCCTGTCCTACTTCCTTCAAGGATCTCTGGACATGCACACCGAGGCCTCTCTGACCCTCTGTACTTCATGGGGTCCCACCATTCACTGTGTAGATATTTTTAATCACCCTGGTCAAACATATTATGAGAGATTTGTGGGATAGGTGAGACCTGAACCTGGACCTTCTGACATTCTTTGGGAGTGAATTACTGCAAATGCTGGAATCTGTACTGAAAACAACAAATACTGGAGGTCATGGCAAGTCAGGCAGCATCATGAACAGAAAGCAAGCTAATGTTTCGAGCCTAGATGACTCTTCAATATGACTCCTCTGACGTTCATTGTCTTGTTAGTCCTGCCAAAATGTATCACCTCACAAATGTGAAGAAAATAATGTCAGAATTATAAGTGGGGGAAGGGGGATTTGGTAATGATCTACAAAGAGCAAAAAAGATTCATACTTTTTATACGTTTTGAATTTGAGTCTGGTCAATGATGAACCAATTAATTTTACTTGTGCCTTAAAAGAAAACCTTTAGCCTTGAGTCGATGCAAATATAAAAGATTCTATCCCTAAGGAATTGCTATGGAACAGCTGCAACACTCTGACCTTTAACATTTGAGCTCTTCCCAGTGCAGTAACATTAACATTTTACATTGGCAGATTAGCAAGACACCCTCAATCCTTCAAAGTGATCTTATTAACGGTCTGTAACCAAAGTGACTGGACAGAAAGCCTTTTTTTTTTGAATCAAGAGCGTTTCTCCTAATTCCAGGCTAACATCAAAGGCCTGTTCTTTACACTTTAATTGTATCTCTTTTGGCTTAAAAGGCTACTTTCCATTAGGCCTAGGGTGAGAGTCTGACAACTGTATTTATGTGTTCTCTCATTACCACTAAATTATTGTCTTTTTTTAGTAATCATTAGAAAATTATCCTTTATCTCTCATTGGTTATATCAGTACAACCACAGGGAATGCTGCTTTTATATATAAAAATACAGCAGTCAGCAGAAATATTCACACCTATAGCTTTCAATATCCAGTATTATGGCAAAAAAATTCCACAGTATCCCCATCAACACCATAGATAAAGGGATAATCAGTTCAAAAAGAGAGGTCATTTACAGTGAGAGGCAATGAGCAAAGCTGTTTAACCTCCAAGGTGAAAAAATGACCAGGAAAGTAATTGACAGGGAAACTGATCAGTGGCTTTTAAACAAGAGTCCAGACACAACTCGAGTCAAAGTGTCTTCATTTAATTGCCAGTCATGTCAACTACGCCTTACCAACCATTCCCACACCACCAGTATACACTCCGTCACCGTTGCCACCAATGCCAATTCTACCTAAGAAAATCAGAGATAGCAAGATGCTGGAGTTAGAGTCAATACAGCGTGGAGCTGGAGGAACACAGCAGGTCAGGCAGCATCAGAGAAGCAGGTAAGTCGATGTTTCGGGTCAGGATCCTTCATCAGGACTCAATCCTTATGAAGGGTCCCGGCCCAACATGTTAACTCTCATGCTCCTCTGATGCTGCCTGACCGGCTGTGTTCCTCCAGCTACACACTGTATTGACATAATCTAAGAAAATGTTGCTCCAAGCTAGATTAGATTTCAAACATTATTAACTTCCTTTATAAACGATTTCTTTCATTTGCATATTATAAGCATTTCATGATACTTAGGAATGTTTGAATACATTGTTATTAACATTAAATACTATATACAGGAAAAGACTAGTTGCTCCATCAAACCTGCCCCATACATCATGATAGATAGCACATCATGACTAGACCGTTCCCATTCCTATCTCTCCAATCTTACCATACAAACCAACAAACTCACCCAACATACATCCTTTGTTTACGATCTCATGAAAAACTGCGCATTTGACAGCCCAGCATTCCTTCAATACTGCACTGAGGTATTCACATGGATTACGTGCTCAAGATTCTAGTTTGGTACTTAAACCCACAACCATTTGATTCAGAGGCTGGGCAGAAAGTTGTGCATGTGGATAAGGTGACAAATGGATGGAGTAGGATTATTGGATGGTTTAAGTAGAGAAGAGGAATGCAGAAGGCTGCAGAGGCATTTCAGGGTATCCTGCAGGAGGAATCGTAATTGAGGATGAGGTTTTGATGACTGAGTCTGGATTCTAATGTGTATATTTTTTGTTCAGTCAGGTGTCTCAGAACACAATCATTGTGCTGAAAAACCTCCTACGAAAGCTAATGAGGAGTCTACAGGTACAGGTCCACAGTGGAGTGCGCGTTCTTCATATAGCAAATACCTCATTTACATAAATCAAGCAAACTTACGAATTAAATCTGGCATAGGGACTCTTGAATCCTGGGCCTAATGATTGTGAGCTGCTTCATCAATAAGCTTCCCTCCACCATGCCAGAAATGAGGATGTTTGCTATGGATTTCAAAGTGTTTGGTTCCATTGTCAATTCCTCAGAAAATGAATCAATCCATGTCCACTTGCACCAACAGCAGGATAACATGCAAGTTTAGACTGATAAATGGCAAAATCACATTCAAACTATAAAATACCAGACATCTTCAACAGGTCAGAGTCTGACCACCTCCCCTTCATTTTGAATGGCAATATCAGAACTGAATTCCCTCTATCAACATATTTGGAGTCACTACTCATGAGAAATTTAACTGGAACTGTTCCAGCAATAAGAATAGGCTATTACTCCTCAGATACTGAGGCATGTTCAAAATGCAGCAAGACCTGCACAATATTCAAGTCTAGGCTGAAAAGTGGCAATTAACATTCTCACCACACAAGTGCCAGGCAATGACCATCTACAACAAGACAGAAACTAGCCATTTCCCCTTGAGATTCAGTGGAATCTCATTACCATTACTGAATCCCCACAACTAGCATTTTGGGAGTTACCATTAAACGGAATTAAATGGCTCCAGCCACATAAATACAATGGCCACAAGAGTAGGTTAGAGACAAGCAGTCCTGCAGCAAGCAACTCGCCCCCTGACTCCCTAAAGCATATCCACTGTCTACAAAGCACAAATCAGGAGTGCAAAGGAATAATCCCCATTTGCCTGGATAGGTGCATCTCCAACTAGACTCAAGAAACTTGATAACATCCAGGACAAAGCAGCTGGCTTGACTGGCACCACATCCAAAATCATTCACTCCTCTACCACTGACACTCAGTAGCAGCAGTGTGTACCATCTACAAGCTGCACTGTAGAAATTCACCAAGGCTGTTTAGACAGGTCTTTCCAAACCTAAGACTACTACCATCTAAAAGGTCAAGACAGTAGATACTCTTGCAAACTATTCAATATCCTGATTTGGAAATATATTGCCATTCCTTCCTAGAGCTCCTTCTCTAACAACATTGTGGATCTACCTACACTAAATGGACTGCAGCAGTTCAAGAAGGCAGTTCACCACCACCTTTTCAAGGGCTTCTAAAAATGGGCAATAAATGCTGGCTGGCCAGCAACGCTCACATCCCATGAATGAATCACAAAAAAAAAATCTGCAGGGAGTTTCTCACCTCCTGATTCCTCAAAGTGTCTCCAGCACACACAAGATGCCAGTCAAGAGTTGCAGAAATTTTCCATACATGCCTAGACAGGTTACGCTTTAACAGCATGCAAGATGTTTGATCCCATCCAGCACAACACCATCTGCTTAATCAGCAACCATCCAAGGACCTGAAAATATATTTTCTTTAACAAAGCCTTCCAAACATACTAGGTCAAAGGGAAGGAGAAACACAAATAACTGTGGCTTGACCATATCTCTTTCAGTCATTGCTTCATCATCACTCAATCAAAATCCTGGATCCCCATAGCTAATAACACTATGGGTGTAATTACATCAAATGGATTGCAGAATTTCTTAGTGAAGACTCACCACCACCTTCTCAAATGTGCTGGGTATGGGCAGTAAATACTGGTCTTGCTATTTTTACAAGATTTGTACACAGTTTACTCTTGACGTTTAACCAGTTTAAGTGGAACACTGATGACCTTCTCCCTGCCCTCTCAACTGGATAATTTCTCCATTGGGGTGCTGATTTCTCAGGGTTACCTGAGGTTTAACGGGTAGACTCCCAATTTGCAATGGCATCTCAGTCTCTCTAGACGGCAGACATTTGTTATTAATGCAATACGATCCTACTTTCAAAACAAAACTTTATTACCTCCATCCCTCCACCATTACTGCTCTTCCCCTGCCCCTCCACCTCCTTTGCCCCACATATAGAAAGGACTTGATCATTGCAACTCACAAGAATACAAAGAAAGGCATCAGGTGCTCCTTGTGAGTATCATGGAGACACGCCCAATTCAATCAAAGGTGCAAGTGACTGCCACCATTCTTCTGATCACAACACAGGCACCATATCCACATTGGATGAGAGTTCACTGGCTGGAGTTACAGAAGTTCAGCTGCAGCTACTTACTTTCACAATCTCAGGATATCCCAAAGATCTCTACAACAAATAAGGTATCACAGCATGGTTGAATGGTTACAGCACAGAAAGTGGCTATTCAGCTCATCCTGTCTGTGCCAACGCTCTCTAATCACTGCTTTCTACTTCTCAACCCTTCTGCCAATGAGAACAGTTTCTCAATATGTATTTTCTGTACATATTTTTAACACTTCTTTCAAATTTCCTCTGAACCTTCTCTATAGAGAAAAACCCAGGTTTTGTCAATCTCTCCATATTATTGTAAGATCCACATCTCCACAACCATTCTTGTAAAACTTTTCTGTGGCAAGTGACCTTACACCCATGGATGTACACCAAAATTTGACTTACACACATCAAAAGGCTCACAAAACATTAAGCAAACTCATTTAAATTTTAAGTGATTCTTTGCCATCAGAGAGAAAGCTGGACAAGAAAGGTCAGCATAGTTTATCAAAACACATCCCATATCAAGTTTACTATTTTAATTTCTCTTATTTTAAATAACTCCATTGCTGTTGTCTCTGCTTAATATGTTACATCTTGAATTTAACAGGATTATTAAGAAGCGTATTGTCAAATATGCAGTCTCTGTGCATATCCAAAATACAAATACAGACTTGGCCAGAAGGCTATCCCCTATCTGTTCCTACAGTCACGAACACGGCGAGGTAATAGGAGTGTGTGGTCACAGTTCTTTATCCCAATATATGTTAAAGGAACAAGTAGCACTCCTGAGGTTTGACCTTATCAAGATAAATAATATTAACACTGGGAAATAAAACATTTCCATACTTTTACATGCAGAATCATTTTGATCATTCCCAGGTCATCCTTAGGGCAGTTTAGATTTGGTATGAAACTTTGTCATAGTGCAGTCTTTCCAAAGACTTATCTAGCAAATGAGCAGTTCTATTTTAGTATTTGTTAAATA
The DNA here is from genome assembly GCF_021869965.1 of Rhincodon typus. Classification (NCBI taxonomy): domain Eukaryota; kingdom Metazoa; phylum Chordata; class Chondrichthyes; order Orectolobiformes; family Rhincodontidae; genus Rhincodon; species Rhincodon typus. The sequence goes on along the minus strand of NC_063354.1, from coordinate 4,564,861 downwards.
TTTGTTAAACTTTCTTCTCCCTATTGATTGAACAGCATAGAGACTGGAGACCATAATCTAGGTTGGCACTCTTTTGCAGTACTGAGGGAGTGCTGCACTATCAGATATGCCATCATTTGAATTCGATGCAAAACCAAAACCCTGTCTGGTCTTTCAGGTGATCTTTCAAAGGAGATGTGAGAAACAAGTTTTTTTACACAGAGAGTGGTGGGCGTCTGCAATGCGCTACCAGGAGTGGTGGTGGAGGCAGATACGTTAGGGGCATTTAAGGGACTTTTAGATAAGCACGTGAATATGCAAAGAATGGACGGACATGAACCTTGGGCAGGCAGAAGGGAACAATTAATTTGGTCTCATGTTTGGCATGACATCATGGGCTGTTCCTGTGCTGTACTGTTCTATATTCCACATAAAAGATCCAACAAGTGCATGGGATTTTGCCCAGTATCTCATCAGACCACTAAAACACGGATGATTTGGCCCTTACCTGTTTGCTATTAGGGGAAGCTTGCTGTGTACAAAATAGTTGCTGAGTTTCTAAGTGACCACACTTCAAAGTTACCACGTTAGCTTAAAACACTTTGGAACATCCTGAGATTGCAATAAATGCTATATAGATGAACATTTTACTTTCCTTCTTTTGAGAATAAACTTATAAATTGATTACATAAAATCAATTTTAAACTTTTACATCCCAGTTACTCCATGCTAACCAAAGTCTATTGCTGTTTCTTGTGGCTATAAGAATTTCTGAAACCCAACATAAGATGGTAAAAGCAAAGGAAAATATTGGAGATGCTGAAAATCTGAAATAAATTGCAAAAAGATTGATCCAGACCTTGGAAATGTCCCAGTTAGCTCATCTCTGGATGAGTTATCTTTGTTTTAACATATTTTACTCATCTTAATTAGCTTTATTAGTATTTATATTATTCAGTTAAATACAACTCCGGAGCATTTGGGGACAAATACCCAAATAAAACCATTCAGCACTTTAACTCAAATGCTCACTTAACCCAAACCTTCCTAAGAACACCGACAATGGTGCAAGAACTAACATTTCCCATAATGAGCATCCTTGTAGCTATCTTTTGGCAAACTGCCAAGTTGAAAAGCAGTTTTGAGTTGCTCATCTGCCCTGACCAGGAACTGGTTTGAAAATAGTAGAACAGGAAGTGTTTCACCTTGTCGGTTTGAGCTGGATTTGAACTCAACTCGAAGAGGTGAAAAATGTTCTTGCAAATAAGGTTTGATGCAGTCTCCTGCTCAGACTATTGGCAAACGTGGAGGGGTAGGGCATGTAATTAGGTAGGGTGGTGATGTACCTGAACTTCTGTGCCTCCCTGCCTCTATCAGAATTGAGTTATTTAGGGGAAAGGCTCAGGGCCAAACTTCCCTCTCCGTTGTCACTTGAGGCCTCTAAGTGACTCAATAATGACCCTTCAGAGCCTCATATTCCCTGTGGAGATTAACCCTGATACAAACAGGGCTGTCACCATGCAAGGCAGCTAAAACCATGTGACTAGTTTCTTGCCTCCCACTCAGTGTCTGATCAAAGAATTGGATATCAGAAAGGCAATCCTGTTGGGAGCCACTCAATGTCACTTTCTGCCAAACCCACAGCCACTCCACACTTGACCATACACCCCAGTTGCTGACTTGTAGCTTGAACCCATTCATATTTCTGGGACTCCAGAGCCGGTCCTGCGGCAGCAGCGACAGGCTCACTACTGACACTTGGAGCATGAGCTGCCAGCCTCTGAATGGATGAGAGTTCTCAGTAGACAAGATTTCCACCTCGCAGTTCCTGATTCTAGATGAAGGCTTTCCAGTGGCCTCGTCACAGCCTGACTGATGTGGTTCAGTAGTCTTTCCTGAAAAGAGGCAGTGTGGGCCTCTTGGCGGCTCTCTAGCCAATGGGCGAGACCATTCACCCCCCAACCCCATCACAAGAAGATTCTGCCCATTGTCTAGTGCTTCACCACTGATCTTTCCTATCCCAAACAGAAGTTTAAGTTGTTGTTGACTATCATAAGTAGAATTGATGACTGACTCATTCTATCATTGAGCTGCCTCTTTGGGTAAAGTCACTCCTCAGTTTAGTAGTAATCCACACAGACCAGAAGAGTTTATGTTCGATTAGCTAATCTGAATCAGGAAGTAACTGAGAGGCTGCATTAGTGCTGGGGTTTGGATGCTAAGAGCTCTTCTTTCTTTGTTCAGTGAATTTTTCATGTATAAAGCATCCACACCTGAACGGAGGTACGATATGCTTGGTTGTGATGGCTCCACATTCCAATGGCATGTCCAACACTCATTGTTCAGGCCCATGGATGAAGAAGCCATGCAAACCGTATCTAAAGGGATAAGTTAGCACCTTCAAGAGAAAAGAGCGGAAAATTGAACAAAGAAAGAAACTCTGCAATTAGGACCTTAAATACTGCAAAGGAAGAGTAAAAGATCTATGCTTACTTCCTGACATCAGAGCATTCAAGAACCAGTTATTTTACAGAGCTCATTACGTGAGTACTTCACTGCAATAAATGTACCAACTTCCTCTGTAAAACTTGTATTGAGGCAGATAATGTATCACACCCACACCCTGGCGTAAAACTGTTCTACCCCCAAGGATGTCAGTGAAACAATTGTTGAGTGAAGGGAGCTTTGGAAACTTGTTCCAACAGGCATACTAAATCCACTGACTAAGCTCTCCTCACAGACTCTGAAAATATCCCAGTGTTGTTTTCTTTTATGAACAGCATGAAAACGGCCATGCTATTTGACATGCTTGAAAGTGGGTTTATGTAACAGCATTGTATTTTTCCTCACAATATCTTTAAAACACACCAGATATACATTTAAAATCAGAGATTTAACTGCAAAAATAAGCAGTGAAACACTCAAAAAGGAATTTTGTAAAAGTGCTAATTATTGCTTGCATTTTATACACCCCATTTGACTTTTGTTTTGAGGGATGGATTAGTGTTGGGGTCTGATTATCAAAAATCTGTCTGAAATTAATTGTGTAATTACCTCATGTGAATGTTAGTATGCTCAAAGTGATGACTGCATGTTAAATTATAAGCAGGAACATCGTTAAGTAAAGGGGAATGTGCTCTAATAAATTGTATTAATGAAGCTGCACTTCTACATAGAAGCAGCAGAGGTAAATTCGCTCTGGCCTGGACAGGAGGAGAAGGCAGGGACCTCGATTACATGCTTCTACCGCCCATAGTGCTTGCCTCAGCGGTTGAAGCCAGATTCTTTTTCCTCCTCCCTTCCCCCCAGGGACTAAAGAATGTGTTCTGTTTTAATCTGGAGAAAGTCGGCAGAATAAAAGGCTGTGAATGAATAGGAGGTATTTGCAATGTGATTACAGGGCCTTTCCTGACGGTACTGCCTATAAATCTGTACTGGCCAGTTCATGTTTGTTTGGTTACCTTTGCCAAGCAGCACTGCTATTTACCAGGAGAAGCCCTCACTAACCACTTCCGATTGAACATTGATAATCAATTTAAAGGAGCAGCGTCTCGTTTTTTTAAAAATTGCTTTATAACAATTAGTACCTTGAAAGGCCTGGATATCACTTTAAAACAGTAATCGGTTACATATCCTGTAATGCAAGAAACAAGCTAAAAAAAAGCAATTAAAAATTCTGAATTCAAGAGAACATGTATGAGATTATCAAAAAATCACGCAGTCAATATCTCTTTCAGTACGTATCCCCCGCCCATTTAAAATTCCAATTTATAATCTGATATTTGGACAATTGTAATCTGGGACCGTATTTACAAGTTTTGCAAACTGATATTGATGGAGGCAATAGAAAAATATTAACATCAAGCACGCAGGGGACAGAAATTACATACACATTAGAGACAAAAAAAACTGCAGATGCTGGAATCCAAGGTAGACAAACAGGAGGCTGGAAGAACACAGCAGGCCAGGCAGCATCTGGAAGAAAGGAGCAGTCAACATTTC
>NC_063354.1:4557477-4560480 GCF_021869965.1 Rhincodon typus | reverse complement strand
GAAATGTTGACTGCTCCTTTCTTCCAGATGCTGCCTGGCCTGCTGTGTTCTTCCAGCCTCCTGTTTGTCTACAAACACAATATTCACTGATTCTAGAATTACCCCGTCAATGAATCCCGAAGTATTTCCAGAATCTCTGTAAACGCCACCTCTCTCCAGCCTCGTTTAAAATTATTTTAAATGGATGTACTAATTTGCTTAGACTGCAGGTAAGACTAATACGATCTTCCTTAACTTCCTTACTCCTGCTCATTGATATATGTCTATTAAAACTGTTGTTAGATAAATATGTCTGTCAGATATTTGAGCAGTCTTGAAGTGTTGGTAGCAGTCTTAGAAACGCATCATGTGTTTGTCAATAGTTGTGCCTCGTTTAAAAGATCAAAGAAAAAATAGTTTTTAAACTGACTTTGTAAAACGATTTGACCAGATGGTTTTCATGTACGGATCACAGACAGTTTCTCGAAAACAAAAAGGAAATGGAATGATCAACTCATTCTGCAAACTTTGATACGCAAATACGTATTTTGACAATGCCAAAACAATGGGAAATAACTTAAATGCAATTTGAATCAAAGTTTTCCAGGCGAGTTAATTAATGTTTACTCCGAGATCATCGAAATGGCTTTGCTATAAAATATTTTAAATTGTGCAGTTATTTTTTGGATGTTAGACTTAGTCCGATAGAAAGGCCTGGGGCTTAATTTATTTTTCCGTCTCTGTAAATACAGGGTGGGATTATTAATGCCGTAAAGTAACCTGGAGCCGCATTGCATAAGTTTTCAATTGTCCTGCACGCTTTAAGTGCATGCAGAACCCGTTCCCTGCATTAGGCCCCTTTACATATTAGAGCCTGGAGTCTCTGTGTCTGTCACTGTGGCCGTGTTTGAAAGTGCAACACAAAGCCAACATAGATATTGCATGCAAAATATTTTTAAAAAGTAAAACTTTGAAGGACTCGCATCCAAGAGGCTGAGCAAAGAACAACAAATAGATATATCCCTGGCTTGGCATATTCACATTGTATCTTTTAGCGAGTAATGTAACTTTATGTAGCAACTGTGAAGCGAAGGGATAATGCGATTGGGGCGGCACATCAGTCACTATTGACGTCTCCACCCCCAGGGAGTTGGCTGAAGACGGATTCCCTTTGATAAGGTCCTGGAAAGTTTATAAATCTGTGACACTGATGAGCAGGGGATTGGGGCCGGCAATTCCTGAGAAGGCAGCCAGGCTTGTTGAAGTGAGGAGCAAGAGGCCGCTGGGCTGTACCGTTGGTGAAGGTGCTGGTGGCTGTGTTTGCCCGGAGATTGTGTTGCTATCTCTCTTGCTGGACTTGCTTGCTCGGCTGAGCTCTTTGATGTCCACACTTAAACAGCAGCTTCAGTTTGTGTGTTGCAATAGCTGGAAGGACGTTTGCTGCGTGGAATGACTGAGTGAAACGAGGAACAAGAACAGGGAAAAGAGGCAGAACAATCTTCCGAGGGAAGCGGAGAGGAGACCCAGATGAACATTGGGAACCCAGATACGGGGCGGGGATTGATTGCAGATAGTGTCACTGCCCACTGCGAGCTCCCTGAGGCTACTTGCGGGCCGGAAGATGTTTGAATGGTAAATTCTGAGACTGGCTTGCTGCTGATGGCCCTTCTACCTTTCCTTTGATGTTCTCTGACATTCCTTTGAACTGAGCGGCCCGCGTTGGGGGCGAATCAAATCCGGCTTTAACCTCCGCCCTTCGCTGGGAGTGAGACTTCTGAGGTTGGTGATTGGGGAGGGTGGTAAGAGGTGGGCTCTGTCCCCTCGGGGAGAGTGGGGTTTGCTCAGGTGTGTGTTCGCTGCCTACCCGCTCGGCTTTTGCTTGTCCGCCAGCTCCCCTCCCCCGGGTGGGGAGAGAAAAGGGGGCCACAATCCTCCCACCCAGAGAGGGGGAGCATTCTGAGGGTCGGCGTAGGAAGGATGTGAAATCTCCGCTGGTGTAAGGCTCGATTTGTTCAGGTTTCTTGGCAGCGTGGCCGAGTGGAAGATGCGATGTTTATCTCCGCTTTTGAAGTATTTGATCTGATAGTGGCCCGGGAGCGCTGTACTGAACTGTGAAGTTCGCCCCTGTCGGTCTCTCTCGATCCCCATGATCGATCGGTTATTTCTGAGGGACCAAGTGGATCAGATCCTGAATGGGATATCGCTGTTTGCTCCGAGTTGGGGGTGGCGGGGGCATTTTATCAACTTTATTTGGCTGTCAGACTGGATTAAAGTTTCGTTAACCCGTGATTGTCCCTTTTGAAAGCTGTTCTTTCTGGACGGTTTGTTGTGACGTGCGATAATTTTTGAACAACTTTTTTGTTTAGTCATATGTGGAAGGTGGTTTTAATTTGGGTTGAGGGAAACGGGGTGCCTTGAGATGCGAGGGGTCCCGTTTATCCTCATTGAGGGAGCTGTGAGTTAGTTAAAAGTTGATTTTAATTGGCCCTCACCTGTAGAACGCACCCTTCCCTCCATCTCCAGTTTTTTTTCTCCCTCTGGTCAGATTTCTATCTATCTGCCAGCCTAAAGTTTGAGCAAGTTTACTGGACACGAGAACTTTGCTTTTGTGTTTTATATTTTCCTTCAATATTTCAATAACCTTCATAATACATTTGTTTCGCCCTTGAGTTATTTCGGCAAGAAATGCACAAAAGATTCGATTGAAAAGCCTGCCTTGCTGTGTGTGTGTGGGTTTTTTGCTTTTCATCCTGTTTGAAGTTGGGCGGCTCTGGGTTTCATTAGATCGATACTTTCTGTTGCAGACAGAAGGCGGCCCTTGCTGACTGGAGGAGATTTGCAAAAGCCGATTGAACAAGACACAGAGGAGAGAGAGCCCGGAGCCCGAGTCCCTCAGCCATGAGCACCGCTCTCATGGTCTCCTGCCTTCCATACACCGGCAGCTTTCGAGCAGATGCCCCTCGGCCACCGGTGCCAGGGGAGGAAGGAGAGAGATGCCAACCCTCCCGCTCCCAGAGCAGTGGA
>NC_063354.1:4523920-4556977 GCF_021869965.1 Rhincodon typus | reverse complement strand
TTTTTAATGTACAGGACATATCCAGGGAATTTTCCTTATTATCAGGTAGATGCCAGTGTTATAACTGTGTACTGGAACAGCTTGGCTAGGGGAATGGCTAGTTCTGGAGCAGAAGTCTCCAGTACTATTACCAGAATGTTGTCAGAGCCTGTAGCCTTTGTGGTATCAAGTGCTTCTGTTTGTTTCTTGATATCATGTGACGTGAATTGAATTGGCTGAAGACTGGTATCTGTAATGCTGGGAACCACAGCAGGAGGCCAAGAAGGATCATCCACTCAGTACTTCTGGCTGAAGATTGCTGCAAATGTTTAGCCTTATCTTTTGCACTGGTGTGCTGGGCTTTTCCATCATTGAAAATGGAGATATTTGTAGAGACTCTTCCTCCAGTGAATTGTTTAATTCTCCACCATCATTCTCAACAGGATGTGGCAGGACTGTAGAACTTAGGTCTGATCTGCTGGTTGTAGGATCATATAGCTCTGTCTGTCGCTTGCTGCTTATACTATTTTGGCATGCAAGTAGTCCTGCTTGTAGCTTCACCAGGTTGACACCTCATTTTCAGGAATGCCTGATGCTGCTCCTAGCATGCCCTCCTGCATCTCCATTGAACCAGGGTTGATCCCCTGGCTTGATGGTAATCGTTAAGTGGGGGGGTATACCAGGTCATGAGGTTGCAGATTGTTCTGTGGTACAATTCTGCTGTTGATGACTCGCAGCAGCTCATCGATCTCAGTCTTGAGTTGGTAAATCTGTTTGAAGTCTCCCATTTAGCACAGTGCCACACAACACAATGGAGGTATTTTCAGTGTGAAGATGGGATCTTATCTCCACGAGGACTGTGCCATAGTCAGTCTTGCATCTGTCCATGACAGGATCAGTATCTGCAGCTGGCAGACTGGTAAGGATAAGATCAAGTATGTTTTTCCCTCTTGTTGGTTCCCTTACCACTTGCTGCTGATTCAGTCTAGCAGCTGTGTCCTTTTAGGACCGGACCAGCTCGATCAGTAGTACTGCTGCTGAGCCACTCTTGGTGGTGGACATTGAAATCCCCCACCCAGAGTACATTTTGTGCCCTTGCCATCCTCCATGCTTCCTCCAAGTGTTGCTCAACATGAAGGAATATTGATTTATCAACTGAGGGAGGATGGTACGTAGTACTCAGCAGGAGTGTCCTTGCCACAAGACTTCATGGAGTCTGGAGTCAATGTTGAGGACTCCCAGGGCAATTCCCTCCTGACTCTGTATACCACTGTGTCACCACCTCTGCTGGGACTGTCCTGCCAATGGGACAGGACATATTCAGCAATTGTGATAATGATGTCTGGGACATTGTCTGTAAGGTATGATTCTGTAAGTATGACTGTCAGGCTGTTGCTTGACTAGTCTGTGGGACAGCTCTCCCAATTTTGGCACTGTCACTCAAATATTAGTAAGGAGGATATTACAGAGTCGACAAGGCTGTATCTGCCATTGTCTTTTCTGGTGCCTAGTTCGATGCCAAATGATCCAGCTGGTTTCGTTTCTTTGAGACATTTCCGAGGGCAGTTGAGAGTCAATCACGTAGCTGTGGGATCTGGAGTCCCATGTAGGCCAGACCAGGTGAGGGGGATATATTTCCTTCCCTAAAGGAAATTAGTGAACCAGATGGGTTTTTCTAACAATTGACATGGTTTTATGGTTATCAGTAGATTCTTTTTATATAAAAAAAATCTGCAATTTACAAACTTCAAATGCCACTATCTTCTGTGGCGGGATTCAAACCCAGATCCCCAGAACATTAGCTGAGTTTCTGACTTAATAGTCTAGCAATAATATCATTAGGCCATTGCCTTCCCTCTGATATTCTCAATAATAATCAACTCCCCATCGAACTTAAAGCTACACACAGGAAAGCTTTAATTTCCTAGACAACACGGTATTTAAATTAGTACAAGATGCAGGCATAAATATGTACAAATTGTTTTTTCAAATAACTGACAGTTCTACATGTGAAAAACCCTAAATGCATCTTCGATAGACTGGTGAGGTCACACCGAAATACGTACATCCAAAAACTGGAATATTTTATCAAGGCAGTGAGTATTCTACTTACTGCAACACTGACTTAAAATTGTGATGGTGTTCGTTATAGGTGGATTCATTACAGTTTTTCCAAGTATGGTATCTACTGGACTTGTGCAGCCCTAAGCTAGATGTTCCACAATCATTTGCAAGGAATTTTCACCTCAATGATTTGAAACTTTCTTGATCCCAGTTAGTTGAATATTCCTCTGTTAATGGGTCTAAAATTGTTTCTTTATCCAGTACTGCCGCCTCCTTTTATTCACACATGTGCATGCATATATGCACACAAGCACATTTCTTGAAGCTTTATTTGTCTGTCGCTCCTGCCTGGGATTGACAGATGGATTTCCAGCAAAAGGCTGCCCTGGTGCAACACCAAGTCTCGTCCAATAGTAACTCTCAGCAAGCCCCTCCTCCAATCCAGCTCACTGTTTTGGAAACTCCTCCCACATCAGCTCCAGCTCTTGGTCCCTGTACTTAAGGTGCCCAACAAAAGACACCCATAACAACTCTCGGGGGTGGGATGGGGACACCAGCAGTCCCCAGGAGTAGTCCAGGGAATGTTGAGACCTGTGAAAGGGGTGAGGGAAGTGGAATGGAGAAGGTTGACTCATCTGGACTTTTTTTCTTCCCCAAATGAAACATTCTTAACTTCCACTACCTCCTCACACCTCCACCCTTTTCCCCCCCCCCCCCCGGTTTTGGAGGGCAGCATTCAGGTTATTAGGCCATGCCTGGTTTTGGCCGGGGGGGCGAGAAAGCTTCAAGGATTTAAAGGAGCTACAACCAGTCAGCGTCTCATGTAGCCCACTGCAGCCTCTGAACTCACGACTGGAAAAGTTTGACTGGTGATCCCACTAAGATCCACCACCCACAATTTACGAAGCTTTGTTCACAGTGGAGCATTTGGGCTGTTTGTGTATGTATTAATGTCTTTTCTGACCAGTTCCACCAGACTAGGACGCTGCAACAAATTCATTGCTCTGATCTCATTCAAACTAAATAACCTTGATTTCAGATCTCCCTGGGGTATCCCTTGGATCCATTCTAGGAGATACTCACAGCCGAGCCCTTGTGTGTTTGTGGATTGTTCACTGCTTGAGGTTGGCACTGGGTGGGAAACCAAACCAGAATTCAACCTGAAGTCCCTACTTTGTAATCTGATTGGCAGGTGTTAGCATGATGCTGAATCTCTCAATAGTAGTGTACCCCTTTCAGTCCATAATCACAGGTGAGTGAGCTGATAGTCATACAGCACGGTAGCAGACCCTTTGGTCCAACCAGTCCATGCCGAATGTAATACCAAACTGAACTAGTCCCACCTGCCTGCTGCTGGCCCATATCCCTCTGAATCTTTCCCATTCATGAAATTATCTAAATGTCTTTTAAACATCGTAATTTTACCCACATCCACCAGTTCCTCGAAGTTTATTCCGCGTGCAAATCACCCTCTGTTTCAAAAAAAAATTTGGCCCTCATGTCTTTTTTTTAAAATCTCCTCTCCTCTTTTAAAAATGTGCCCCCTAATCTTTGAAATCCCTCATCCCAGGGAAAAGACAACTACCATTAACTCTAACTCTATCTTTACCCCTCATTATTTTATAAACTTTTATAAGGTAGCCTCTCAACCTCCCACACTCCAGTGAGAAAGGTCCCAGCCTATCCAGCCTTGCATACCCAGCAACATCCTGCTAAATCTGTTCTGAACCCTCTCCAGCTTAATAATATCCTTCCTATAACTGGGTGACTAGAACAGGATCCAGTATTGATGATTGGGCTCTACCTCTGACTCCTGGAATCCTGGGTGTGGGTGCATGTATTTACACATGTAAGGTGAATGTACAATCAGGCTCTGCTGACACTAGCCACCGCAAGAAATGGTAGCACATGAAAAATAATTGCATGCAATTTCACTTTGGTCCTGAGGTCCAGAGTGGGTCACTATGCACTACATTTGGGGAGAACTATCTCTTCTAATTATGCCTATTTTTTTTTAAATTGTCTTTTAACAGCAGCATGCAACATGCTGCCTTGTAGTTACTTTGGACAGTTCAGATGGCCCCTGTATCTGGTACTAGACCAAGGTGTGCCTGTGTGGTGAACAGATTGCCATTGCACATCATCAAGCCTTGTATAGCTTTCTTGCTGCAGTGAGCTTTCATATCTTACTAACCAAGGAAAAAAAAACACAATCTCTTTCAAAGGGCTTGCAAACTGTTGTCTCCAAAATATGTTGTTTCCCCCCTACAAAAAATTGGAAACAACACAAGTTCTACTGCCCGAGCTTGTAAATGAGATTATTTTGTCCTGGGGCTCCCCAATCGACATTCTCTGCCAGGCTGTGCTTTGATCAGGAGCTGAATAGAAGACAGCTAGTGTGTAAAGTGACAACTTCCAACAGAGCGACTCCTTTCTCTGCCCCTCGCATCATTGCTGCTGCTGTGCGGTTGCCTTAGAGAAGGCTTTTTTGCTTCATTGGGTGGGTACGGTGTCCAGCTTAAAACGATGAGAGCAGAGGTAGGGGGTGGTGCAGAGAGATGGATGGAAAGGAGGGATAGTTTATTCTCTCTTTCTTGTTTTCGTTTTCTCTCTCTCTCTCTCTTTCTCCCCCCCCCCCCCCCCCCCCCACCGCTGTCCCCCCTCTCATGTTTGTTGACACTGGTACAGGCCGTGCCATGCTTTGCCTTGTCTTGTGATTCTCTGCTCCTGATTCACAGCCTCCCTTCTCCCCTGATAGCTGCAGCTTTAGGCAGCCGAGCCCAGCAGTGTAGCAAAAGTAGCCTGCAGCTGATTCTCTTCACGCTGCACAAAGAAGACAGAAGTGAAGAGTGAGGGAGTGAAAAAGAACACAGGAGCTGTTGAGCCAACAGATCCTCAAAGCTACTCAGCGTGCAGCCAGGAAATAAATTACCACGTTTTCTCTGATCTGCACCCGTTGACTCCATCTTCCCTCCATCTTTTTTTTTTAATTTTCATTTTCTGTTTATAACCCACTTCAGTTAAAGATTCTTCCCTCCCACCTTCATGTTTTTTGATGTTAGACAACACTGTCTTTGAAGAAGCTCGAGACTCTGAAGCTACTGATGAGCTGGTTGTACTACAGAGGGAATGAGCAGGACAACTGAGTGCTCTCGCCCTAGGCCAGAGCCGCTGGGAAGGATGTCGCTCCATGAGGCCACTGTAAGAAGCACATAAAATCCCCAGCTCTTTGCAATGAGCAGAGAAACTAGCTTTACCCAAAGACACACACGCATTTAAAAGGAAAAGACAAAAACATCGCTTCTGTTTTCTTCCTCGCTGGCGATCTCCCCCTCCTTTTTGTCTCCTGGTCTTTTGACGTTCTCTTCTCACTCTTTCATTGTCTGTCTCTCATCCTTCCTTTCACATGCTCTCGCTCTCTCGCTCTCACTTTTTCTTTCTCCTGTCCAGTGTACTCTATCTGCTCCACCTTTTCCCCAACATGTGCAAGCTGAAGGACGGACAGCTAAATGTCGTCTATCTGTTATGCTTTTTCTTCATGTAGAGAACTCATCGCCTTCCGAAGGAGATGACGCCTGTGGACCCAGCAGCCTTCGCCACTCAGCTCATCTCTCGACTGGAGAAGCTCAAGCGGGAGCGAGACACCATGGACAGTTTGGAGGAGAGACTACAGCAGATCAAAGAGGTAGGGATTGCTACCACTTAGAGCTTGTGGGTGGGGCAGGAGAAGAGAAAGTTGTTTTAATTTTAATCTCTAGAAACTTGCAGTCCCCAAGACAGACTGAGAACAGCATGACAGATTTGCATTTTAAAATGCATCTAGCACATAGTACTGCATTAAACATTGTACTCATCTCAGTGTAGCTTGATTTTTTTTTAGATCCCTTGTTTTGGTCAGTTTGATCAGACAGTGTTGTCCCTCAGTCCCTTTTGATGATGGTTGGAAATTAGAGCAATTTGGTTGCAGTGATGAAGTGCTTACATTATAATCATAGGCTCATGTCAAAGCACTTGCCCCTTTCTAGGGCAGGGGGTCTATGTTTATCTGGCTCTGCACACTGAAAGGGGGAGTAGTTATAATCTATACCACCTGCCTGTATTAGCAAAGCACACTGAGTTTACACCCCACCCTCTTTCGGTCTGTGCTGCCTTGAAAATAGGACATGTGTGTGTGATTTCAGGGGATTCCCAACCAGGAAATTGGCTTAAAATGAGCAGCTTTAAGTGGACCATTTGAAATTGGCTGTTGGTGAAAGGTGGGTAGAAGAGAGCAAGAGGTGACGCTGCAGGGAAGAGTTGCCGAACTGGTGAAGGGAGGCTCTGGAGGCATCTGAGTTTCTGGAGTGAGAAATCCCCAGACAGAGTAAATGAGAAACTGTTCCCACTTTTGAAAGGATCAGCACTGAGACAGCACAGATTTAAGGTGATTAGCAAAAGAAACAAAAATGTTGAGAAACCCCTTCACACAGTGAGTGGATAGGGTCAGGGAAATACTGCCCGAGAGTGTGATTGAACCTGCTTCTATCAGATTTTCAAAAGGAAATTAAATAGTTATTTGAAAAAGAAGAATGTACTTGCTTCCAAGAAGGCGCAAGGTGCGATGCCCATTTGGAGACCTGACACAAACATGGGCCGAGTGTCTGTCTTCTGCACTTGTAACGATTCAGTAAGTCATTTGGAGGGTTGAGGATTGTCAGTTGCAGGGAACATGTTGTGTTGTTGCAATTATTTTTGTACGCTCGGTGAATACAAGATGTCCATTTCTGTTTGATGACAGGATGAAGGTGAAGATTGTGAGCTTCCCACAATAACAACACAGACAGAGATGGAACCCATAGTCCCCCAGCATCAGCTGCAGCCACTGGCCCTCCTGCCCTCTGGAAGCTGTGACGACGACCCCCAGACCATTTTGGATGACCACTTGTCACGAGTACTGAAAACCCCAGGCTGCCAATCGCCAGGTGTGGGCCGATATTCTCCTCCCTCCCAGACACCAGACTGTCTCCGAGGGGCAAAGTTTCAAATGGCCCTGGGGACCCAAACGGCAGCTCCAGGTGTTCCCAACAAAGGGTGTGTCTCCAAACAGGGTACCAAGTACGTCCACCATCATTACATTCACCATCACGCTGTTCCCAAGACAAAGGAACAGATTGAAACCGAGGCTGCTCATAAAGTGCAGTGTCTCTGTCCAAACAGCACAGACTTTTGTTCCTACACCAAATTTCGAAGTGTTCACCCCAAGGTTGAAATGTCGGGACATCAAGTGGAACAGTTTCCCTTTGGGTAAGTTCTCATCTTTTTCTTTTTTTAAATTTTTTTTAAAAATCTGCCTTGAGGGAAAGCAGGCTCCCTCTCCTACTCAGACCCTGCATACACAGAAATCAGCATAGTGAATCGGTCGGCTGCTTAACCAGGCCGTGAATCACAGTTTAGCCTCTTTGCCAAGATGTGAGCATGTTGTCCAGGATGGAGTTATGCTGATGTATTTTTATTCCATCTGTCCCCTAACTCGGAGGCACTGAGGCCAATTACAGCTCGGTCTAGTGCCAAATCCAGCAGAGACTGGCACAGAAAGGGTTGGAAAATGGGATTTGCTGGTCTCTCCATCAGGAACACTCAGCAACACGTTGCAAACACCAAGGAGTGTAAACATGCAAGATATTCTGTAATTATGTTAATTATTTCTATCAAACAGACTATGAAGTAGTTGTGAGATAACAAGGTGTAGAGCTGGATGAACACAGCAGGCCAAGCAGCATCAGAGGAGCAGGAAAGCTGACGTTTCGGGTCGAGACCCTTCTTCAGAAATGGGGGAGGGGAAGGGGATTCTGAAATAAATAGGGAGAGAGGGGGAGGCGGATAGAAGACGGATAAAGGAGAAGATAGGTGGAGAGGAGACAAACAGGTCAAAGAGGCGGGGTTGGAGCCAATAAAGGTGAATGTAGGTGGGGAGTTAGGGAGGGGACAGGTCAAGGAGGCGGGATGAGGTTAGTGGGTAGGAGATGGGGGTGGGGCTTGAGGTGGGAGGAATAGTTAGGGAGGCAGGGACGAGCTGGGCTGGTTTTGGGATGCAGTTGGGGGAGGGGAGCTTTTGAAGCTTGTGAAGTCTACATTGATACCCTTGGGCTGCAGGGTTCCCAAGCGAAATATGAAATGCTGTTCCTGCAGCTTTCGGGTGGCATCATTTGTGGCAATGCAAGAGGCCCAGGATGGACATGTCGTTGTCCAAGGAGTGGGAGGGGGAGTTGAACTGGTTCATGACTGGGAGGTGCCGTTGTTTGTTGCGAACCGAGCATAGATGTTCCGCAAAGCAGTCCCCAAGCCTCTGCTTGGTTTCCCCAATGTAGAGGAGGCCACAACGGGAACAGCGGATACAGTATACCACATTAGCAGATGTGCAGGTGAACATCTGTTTGATGTGGAAGGTCTTCTTAGGGCCTGGGATGGGGGTGAGGGGGGAGGTGTAGGGGCAGGTGTAGCACTTCCTGTGGTTGCAGGGAAAAGTGCCGGGGGTGGTAGGGAATATGGAGCGGACAAGGCAGTCACGGAGAAGTGGTCCCTCCGGAAAGCAGATAAGGGTGGGGAGGGAAAAATATCTCTGGTAGTGGGGTCAGATTGCAGATGGCGGAAGTGTCGGAGGATGGTGCGTTGGATTCGGAGGTTGGTGGGGTGGTATGTGAGAACGAGGCGGGATTCTGTTTTGGTTGTTATTGCGGGTAGGGGGTGTGAGGGATGAGTTGTGGGAAATGCGAGAGACACGGTCGAGGGCATTTTCTCCCACTGTGGAGGGGAAGTTGCGGTCCTCGAAAAACAAGGACATCTGGGATGTCCGGGAGTGGAATGCCTCATCTCGGGAGCAGATGCGGCAGAGGAGAAGGAATTGGGAATAGGGGATGGCATTTTTTGCAGGAAGGTGGGTGAGAGGAGGTGTATTCTAGGTAGCTGTGAGAGTCGGTAGGCTTGAAATGGATATCGGTTTCCAGGTGGATGCCAGAGATGGAGACAGATGTCCAGGAAGGGGAGAGAGGTATCCGAGATGGTCCAGGTGAACTTAAGGTTGGGGTGGAAGATGTTAGTGAAGTGGATGAACTGTTCAAGCTCCTCGTAGTTGTGACTGTTTTCAGTGGCTGCACAAAACTGTATTTAATCTGTGGCCCACACACATTTGTAACTATGGCCAACATTGACCATGCTGTTCTGATGGCTGCTTATAGATGATACTGCTATGAAGCTCTGTCCCTGGGCCCTGTCCCTCCACAGTTCTGTCACTGTTTCTCAGGGTGGGGGAGCTGTCAGTGATGGTGCTAGTGGTGGTGCCACAGTGAGCTGCCAACTCACAACGGGCCCTGACTTGTTTGGGAAATGAGGCTCATAATTTGTCCATTTACATGGTTATTGAGAGGTGTGGCTATTATAGTTCAGTAACAGTTAATGTCCTTGGAGGCCTCACCATGGGCATTATTGGCATTAGTGCTGACTGTCCACAATAGAGGTCTCAATTCTTGACCCTCGTTGCCTTCTCATACAACACACAAGGTACCAAACAGCTACTGCAAAACTTGGGTGGTTAGGAGTCTGTGACATGATCACTATGAATGATGCTGAACAAGCTGAAAGAGCTGAATGGCCTTCTCCTAGTGCAGTTTTCCCAACTTTTTGACCCAGGAAGAGCTGTGGGCCCTGGGAGGCTGGTAACCAACTGCATGTGTCTCTGGTTTGTGGGTAGGGAGGTGGGGAAACAAGACCCAGTGAATCCTGGAGTTAAATTTGTGGATTGCACTGAGACACTGCATCGTACCTGAGGCTACACGCTATTGTCCTGTGTGCTACTGGGTAGGTGGGGACCTCTCGATCTGTACCTGCATGTGTGTCTGGGAGTATCTTAAGGAGAAGCAGAGAGTGAAGTTAAGTGGGGGTGCAGGTAGTCCTCGCATTTTAAATAGCAGAAATTAAAAGCTTTCCACTGACTGACTTTTTCCCTCGTTTGTTTGTTTGTTTGTTTGACTGTCAGCAGTAAGAACAGTACTCTGGCCAGGAGGAGCACACAGGTGATGGACTGTGTCAGCCCAATTCCCAGTGAGGGAGCTCTGCCTCTTTCCAGTCCCCAGCTCCCCTGTGAAGAGACAGACCGGACACAGAATGTGTGGCAGTGGATGTTGGAGAGTGAACGACAACCCAACAAACAGAGGTCCCACAGGTAAAGATGGAACTACTTCTTTGAATTCTTGCTTTGTACTGTGCAGATGAGCACATGCAGACATCAGTATATGTGTTTGTGTAATGAGGTAGTGTGTGTCAGTAAAGATGTTGGGGGAGCTATGGTGTGTTAGTGCAACAGTGTCAGGGTTGGGAGTGAGTGCAACAGTGGAACAGTGTCATTGGTGGGTGCTGTGCATTAGTGGAATCATGTTGAGGAGGGAGCACTTGGATGTGTTGGTGGAATGGTGTCAAGCTATGTGTGATGTTCCTCTTATCACCTGTGAGAGCCATTACCCTGAAGTATTTAGATTGTTTCTTTGTAAGACGAAATGAATGTCCTGGGTTTTGCAATTTTGCACATTGAGTATAAAAAGAGAAAATATTTTCATGTTGATTGCAAATTCACATTCCAGTTGGCTGGAAACAAAAAGTCAAGGGAGGGCAATGAGCAGAAGGTGTCAGGTTTGACAGAGAAACTGTCCCCAGCTGAAGATCTTGGTCTTGCTATTGTTTAAGGAGCAGAAAGATCCTACATGTGTCACCCATAGGCTCTTGCACGGAAATACAGGCTTGAAAATGGTCAGATCAGGAAGGAACATGAATGGCTCCCCAGACCACTTGACTTCTAGGGTTCAAACTGGTTTAAGCTCTTTATTCATTATTCATTCACGGGATGAGGGCATCAATGGCCAGGCAGCATTTATTATCCATCCCAGAGGGCAGTTAAGAGTCAACCGCATTACTGTGGGTCAGGTAGGAATGGCAGTTTCCTTTTCTAAAGGACATTATTGAACGAGAGGGGTTTTTCCGACAATCAGCAATGGATTCACAGTCAGCATTAGATTCTTAATTCAGTTTTTGTTTCATTGGATTCAAATTCCACCATCTACCTAGGTGGGATTCGAACTCAGTTCGCAGAACATTATCTGTGTCTCTGGATCAACAGTCCAGCGAAAATACCACTAGGCCATCACCTTCCCACAAATGTATGTGAAGAATGAGGGGGAGAGTAGGTTACTGACAATTGATTGCAACTGGGGCATAATAAACAATTCTCTCTATAGTGTCCAATGTATGAAGAGAGGAAGTGTCACTGAATGCCCGAGAGGAAATGCAACTGAGCGTACCAATCGTCAACATGTTGGCAGTACCCATCAGAGGGGCATTGTTCAGCCATCCCACCCCTTCATTCAGGACCCGGCAATGCCTCCACTTCCACCACCAAACACACTTGCTCAACTAGAAGAAGCACGCCGCAGGCTGGAAGAGGAGAAGAAAGTTTCCAAAACTCAGAAACAAAGGTACAGAATTCACTTTTACCTCTTGTTTCTGTGTTTTTTAAAAAAATGTTTTATCTTTGACGTTCACTGTTGCTGTTGTGTGCATCTCTCTTTCCTCTTGCACTCTCTCACATGCACTTTTTCGTATGCCAGCTGTTACTTGCATTTTCTTTCACTGACCATCCAGACTTTCTCTCACACTCAATAACTGTCCCTTTGTGCACTGACTGTCTCACCAACTAAGTTCTCTCACTCTCTCTCTAACTATCCCATCTTTCTGTCCATATCTCTCTCACCTACTGACATTGTCTTTTATTGTTTCTCAGATACTCAACGTCAAGTTTACAGCGAGACAGAAATCACGGAACTCAATCACAAGGAATGAGCCAGTCTCTGTCCAATACTGGTTTCCTCACTTCTACAGAAGAGTAAGTAACTCGTTCTGTGCTCCCCAGTTTGAGGAGATCTGAATTCTGAATTCAAAGAAATTTTTTTGTCGTTTACTGCCCTTTCCTTTCCAGTCGAGGCTGATGTGTTGGGGTCCAGCTCTGATCATGAACACAGGTCTAGTCCACTTTTATATCACTGGTCCTTAGGCTGCTGTTTAACTCATGACAGCATTGTAGCTGAGTCTCAGCTGATATCCTGTTACCAGTAAAAGGCACTGGAGGAGGAGTCCAGGCTGCTAGTAAGCTTTCAAACTAGGGCCACTGGAGTGCAATGTGCTAACACGAGACAAGAGTCACTACTGGAGTTAGCAGTGGATGAATGTTTTATACGTTGGCATGACATTATTCACTGACCATTGCACAATTCTCACTAATCCACATTTGCAGTAAGACACTATGGTGAAGGGAATGGCAAAGGACTTTTAACAAGTTTCTCACACCTTGAAAAATTAAAAATATGGCAGCTGAGAGGAAGGAAATCTTAACCTGTGTTTGTCCGTTATCTGCTTTTTGCAGTTAACACCTTGTCTCCATGTCCACAGCAATTAAACTATAACTGTAAAAAATAAGTAGTTACAATAGTTACAATACAGAACAATATGTATTGATAGAAAAAGATTGTTTTGCTGCAAGTCCTTGTTTTAATTTCCCTATTCAGGGAAGATAGTAAAATGTGAGGAGTGAGGTTAGAATATCTTTAACTCATTGCACCCACATCTCATAGATGAATGGCTGGGCCACACTTATTGCCTGTCCTTAATTGCCCTTAAGGTGATGGTGAGCCACTACCTTGAACCACTGAGGTCTGTATGGCGTAGGTACATCCTCAAAGGTGTTAGCACAGGGAGTTGTAGGAGGTTTACCAAGTGAGAATGAAGGATCGCTGATTGTATTTCCACATCAGGATCAACGTTCCTTCTAAGGTTTTTCCAGTTGTGCAGGCTTCCGAGGTCTGAGAGTGGCAATGATTTCTGGAAACAGAAGTCAATGCTGCAATCAGTGTGCTGATGCTAATGTGTACAAACTCTTGGAGCAGCCATGCAGCTTAACAGGATTATTGATCAGGATGGTGATGGCTTGGAGGGGAACTTGCAGGTGGAATTTGCAGTCCCAAGTAATTGCTGCTCTTGTACTCCTTGATTGTCAAGGTTGTGTGTTTTGGAAGGGATTGTCTCAAAGCCTTGATGGTGATGCATATTGCCTGCCACTGTGCCTCTTTGGCAGAGGGAATGAGCGTTTGTTTGAGTGGTGTACAGGGTGCAAATAAAGTAGCTGCTTTCTTCTCACTAATTATAGAGCCAGAATGCATGGAAAGGGAGAATAGACCTGAGATAGCAAGACCAAAATAATAACCATTCAGCTGTCTGTATCTGTCTCTGTCCTTCCATCTGTGGCAATGAGTGAGTTTGTTTTGAAGTCAGCCACCAGAGGTGGCTTTTTATTCTTCACTGGATAAGCTTAATTTTGCCACAAAATTCCCTGAAAGTTGAAGTTGAAATACTGGATTGCCCAAGCCCTGTGATCTAATTGTGTGAATTTCACCCCTCAAAAACAATCACTGCTGAACGGGAGAGCCAAATCTGACAGTGATTCCTGAGTTAATCATGGTTTCACCAAAACATTAGCAATTTCTTAACTACACAAACTGCTTGTCATTCTCTTCTCACTTTATTAACATTAAATTCAGGAGTTTCTGCCGCTTGGCTCCACAGCCTTTTACACAAACTGATTTCCACTTAAATTCAGTAGGTGTTTCCTGGATTTGGAAACACTATCTCGATGTTTTCTTCAGTTAGTACCTGTCTGCATTCTGAATGGCATGAACCCCACCACTTATCAGCTACTGTTTGAGAATCCTGCAAGTAAATGTTGCTGCTGTGCAGTTTTCTCTGCCTGTTCCTGTTCTCCAGTTTAAGCAGGTTTAATGAACAGACATCAGCCTGAACTGACCACTGGGAGACACATGGCTCCAATCACACATTGTTGGTTGCGTGATGTGACAGAAAATCAACACGTGACATTTCCCGTCTCCAAATCCTACTCCTTCTCAAAGGGATCAAGACCCCCGTCATCTTGTAAAGCAGATGTTCCTTCTAAAAGTTCAGGCAAGGCAGAAGACAATATTAGAACAGTGAAAGATTCTGTTCCCCACACAGTAGACACACCTGTAAATATCAGAGACCCATGAAGCAGTGAGCCTGCCAGAATTCTAACCCCCTCACCCTAATCTGAAAATGTCTCTCATCCCATTGGCAGACCTGGCTAGGATCAGCAAATTGGGCACTGTTCTGGTCAGACAAGGTCTACGACACCTCTCCCTATCTGAGACTCTGTTCTCTGTTGGAAAACTGCACCTCCTCTTCTTGGCTTTTGATGCCACTGACTTGATTTATTTTTGTCACATCTGTCTCCACAGGCACAAAACAGCAAAGAAGCAAGCAGTACCTGTGAACCTGGCTCCATGCAGTGAGTTGGTTGTCACTTACTATTTCTGCGGAGAGGACATTCCATACCGGAGGATGATGAAAGGTCACAGCTTGACCCTGGCTCACTTTAAGGAGCAGCTCAGTAAGAAAGGAAATTACAGGTATAGCAATGCCCAATGTTGGGATTTGAGATCTGGGTTAGCCAGGGAATGACTGAGGAAGGAGAGGTGTAGGAGATTTTGTTGTGCCATTGAATGTATGTAGTTCTTCTGGCTTTTCCTGATGGGGTTTTGAAGCCATCTGTAGCTGTGAGGAGGTTAATCTTCAGAGTTATGTTGGCTTGTCCTTTTTAATCAGTTGTTGGTGTGCAACTAAAGGAGCTCTTGGTATACTGTTGTCTCGGATTTAAATTTTTCATCTTTGTTTTCAAATCTCTTCATGGCTTGTTCCCGTCTGTTTCTAAACCTCCTCCAGGTTAATATCTTGATATATCTGCACTCCTCCAATTTTGACCTTCTGTACATCCTCGGCTTTATTCAGTCCACAATGGCAGCTGTGCCCTCAGCTGCCAGTAGCTGGAATTCCTTTCCCAAGCCTGTCTGCACCTCTACCTCTCACTGTCTTCCTTGAAGACATTCCTTTAAACTTACCATTTTCACCTGTGCTAGTATCTCGTTATGTGGCTTGGTGTCAAACATTGTTTCATATAATTGTTCCTGAGAGTTCCTTGGGACGTTTGGCTATGATAAAGGTAATATTGACATAATAATTTTTAAACTCCTTAAGTTTCCCCACAGTGGGCCCTTGTCTCACTCCATAATGAAAAATCTCTGCCCCATTATTCTATGTTCGTGCATTTTTCTTCCAGCATTGTTTTGCGAATTGGTTTAGACTGGGTGTGATGGTGCAGGTGACTCCAGAGAAACAGCTGAGTGTAGGGCCTGGAATTGACCTATGTGCTCACCACTTTCCTCAACATCTGGCCTTGATTTTGTGTTTGCTATTTTTAAGGCCTGTGAAATAAGCAACTCTTTGAAGCCAATTTCTTTGATTTTTTTTTTCTTTCTTGAGCTTGGAGATGAGAGGCAAGCAGGTCAGCTGTCAAATTCTTTGATTTAATGAGATCTGCCTAGGTATTTTTCATTCCCTCTGTTCCTACAGATGTGTACAAAGCTGTATCACTGATTTATGTAAATCACGCTTATTAATGCAGTGTTATCAGAGGCTGATGTTGGTTCAATGAAAGGGTATTCTTAGCATCTTGAGACACCAGCATCAACCTGCTAGAGGGGGATAAAAATGCACACTGGCCTGGAGTTTCCACTCATTTGTTTTCTTTTTGTTCAAGGCAATTCACCCAAATTTGGTCAAACTGGTTTAGGATTTCATGGGATCTTCAGGTACAGGTTACATGCTGTGCAATCAGAGGTTTTGTGATTTTTTTTTTAAAAGCACCCCGCTGAAAGCTATCCCACCTATTAAATTTGCCACATACCTAAAACACCATCAAATTATTCCCGTAGGACCTCAGAAGCTCTATATTTTAAAGTGAGTTGCTTGGATGCTAGAATACTAAGTAGAATCTTTTCAAACACTTGTAATGTAATGTTGATTTACTAAAGCTGACCACTATCCCCTAATGTAACTAGTAAATGCTTTTGTTTAATTTTAAGATAGTTAAATCACATTAGTCACTGATTTGATTGAGTAGATCACATGGACTAGAGCTAATTAAAATTCTTTTTGGTGATAAAACCTATTTCCAGCAATATTAATCAAACTGCATCAAGTCAGTATTCTTAAATTTTTCTGGAACGTTTTAATGTAGTTGTTTATATTGCATTTTAAAATGCTGGCCTATTGTGTCAGTTCATGACTGATTTTACATGTTGAGGATATGCATTCAAGCTTGATGCAGAAGCTTGAGAATAAAAGCACTTCCTAAAATTTGAGACATTCCCAATCGCCAATTGTGATCAAACAAAAAATCTCCACCCACAGAAACCAGTGGGTGTTCAAGAGGCCAAAATTCAACGAATACAGATATCTAAGGGTTTTTGGGCTGTAAAATAAATATTGAAAGGTTTGGGATCCAATGTATGTGATGAGTGATAGATGAATGGGATTTTGTGCAAGAAAGAACAGAGTGCTAAATAACTTCCCAGATCTCAGTCGATTATGGTAGATCACCCAAGAATGCACTGGAATAGTTAAATAAGGACATGGATGACTTGTGGTGGGACAGAATCAGGCAAACTTAGCAATGGTACAGATATGTTCAGAAGATTATGATACCCAAGATATTATCCTTTTTTTTTCCTCTATCTAGTACCCTTCTCTTTTTCCCATTCCCTCTCTTTGCCCCCCTTTTGCTTCTTTTGTTCTAACTACTGTTTCTCTTACAGGTATTATTTCAAACGAGCCAGCAATGAGTTTGACTGTGGGGCAGTTTTTGAAGAAGTTCAGAGTGACGATAGCACACTGCCCATGTATGAGGGAAAGATCTTGGGAAAAGTGGAACGAATCGATTGATCATTTAAAAAGGACTAAAATCAACAGACTTCTGGCATTTTAACAGCATTCAAATTATGAACAATTATAGAAGGATGAAATAAGCTGTGAGGTACTGGAATTCGGGCTTGAAGCTGTAGTGATGTTTGCCTTACATAGGATGTAAAGATCATAAAAATATTTATATGAAAATACTGAGCTTCATTGTATAAGAATGACCACTATTGATTATTTACAGACATCCAGGTATTCGTGGATATCCTGTGGCTTCCTGAGGGACTCTGTATATGAACAGATACTGTGTATAGTCCATGCTCAATGACACGTCCTGCTATTTATTGTATTTGAGTTGTGGAAAAGCTATACTTTTCCACTAGTACCAGCAACTGCTGCTCTTTGTGACAGTTCTTTTCCCTTCTTTGACGGTACTGACAGTTCTTCCCCTTTTCCAATAACACTAATGATAATAACAATTATCATTCTCTGGTGTATTTAAAGTGAAATTGTGAAGCTGGCTGTGAATTTTCTCTGAAACAAGTGACTGTCTTAATGTAACACTGCTTTGTATCTGTACCGGAACTATCACCAAGTCTTAATGGTCTGGCAGAAGAGGCAACCAGTCCTGCCTTGTCAATTTTCCATTCAGCATTTACATTGGAGCCTAGTGCCTTTCAAATCCAGGAAAATCCACAGAAATCTTGCACCTTCGTCCCCAACACACCATCCCCTCCCTTTCCTGTTCCCACTCTAACACTTTAAAAGCTACTACAGTGATGTAGATGTGGATTGTAATGTGAGTGAGTGTGCAGATATTGTAGATTTTGGCCTACTCAGATGTGTCATCAATGGAGGACAAGTGTGGCAGCTGCCTAGTCCCAACCCTGATTCAAACTCTGCTCCCAGCAGAGAGCTTCCTCCTAGAGCGACACTGGCATAAACAATCAACGCCTCACAACTATATGACATCAGGATTGGAGTTGATTTTTGTTTTCTGTTCAACTTCATGGGTTGTAATTGTATTGCATAACATCAACAATAAACTCCTTTAGAATCAACAGCTTAATATGTATAAAAGTAGCAGCAATAGACCTTCTCACCAATGCATTGGTGAAAAAGTCACAAATCTCACATATGCAATTTAAACTCTCAATCTCCAAAGAGAATTTTGAAATAGAGAGAGCTGAAAATGGGGTGGCAAATTTATTAACTTATCACCTGGAGAGAGAAAGAAAACCCATATTGGGAATGTGATCCGTTATAAAACTGAAATTTACACTCTGCCATTTGCCTGGAGGCTCAGTCCCACAAATTCCACTTTCAGACACTGAGAACCATATACAAACTTAAATGTTGTAGAATTATATCAAGATTCCAGCAAGGATGGATTGTTTTTTTTTCTCTCTCTACTGCCAGTTGCACCTCATTGTAGGATTAAATTAATAGTTTGAAGGGAAGATTTAATTTTACATACTGAGGTAGAAATTACTGCATGTGGTGTTTTCTTGTAAACGGTTAACATACATGTCTTGTTAAGGGGCCAGACCCCAGTATCAACCCTTCCCATCCTACGCACTCTATCATTCTGACCTTTGCCACACTGCTGGACATAATTTGTATGATAACTGTGTAAAAATTGTTAAAGTTTTACACACTACTACTAGTGTTTCTTGTTTATCCTGTACAGTACCTGTGCCTGCATGGTATTATTAATACTGTGTCTCACCCTGCTTTGAGGGTCACATCTCCCTTTGTTAAGAAGGGTTTATGTACAAAGATATTTTGTATGCGTTTTTTTTGAGTGTTGCAACCATGTTTTGTGCCATTTTCTTCTCCTTTCTGTAAATTATGCATTACAAAAGAGTTTGATTTAAGAGTCCTTGGTACAATAATTATGTATATATTCAGAGATGTAGCCTTTATTAAAATTTTATATTTTTCAAATTAATTTATTGTCCTGACCCTTTTGTTGCTTTAAGTCCTATGGCTCTGTTTTTATTCCACTAAATTTGTTTAATTTCCTGACTTGTGGTTGGAGAAGTGGATTTTAAAGGGGTTTTAGCAGGAGTAGGCAAGCCTAACAAGGCAGAGAAGCTTTTGGCAGAGTCGGTGAGATTTGGGTATATCAGAGAGTCAGAATAGCTAAGGAACTACCAGAAAGGTTAGAGCAGAAGGAAAGCAGACCTTGGGTAAGAGAGCATGATATCCCCAATAGCTGCCCAACAGGTTGGGAGAGTGACAAGGTGTGGAACATAAGGGGAAAGAGAGGGAGACAGTAGAAGAGCCATGTCAGATGAGGTGGACCATAGAGGATGTAGAGAAGAGAACAGAGTGGAGGTTGTGAGGTGGCATACAGATGCCAGGTGTTTGAGGTTTGAAGAGCTGATGCTGAGCCAGGGGCTGATTTAGGAGAGATTGGGCCTGTGGAATATGATAATCTGGACAAGGGTTTGAATAATATTCTGTTTGAGGCAAATGCCAAGCTGTGAAAATTGTTGAAAACAAAACTCTCTATTTGTGTTCAAGTGTTGAAGTATTGCATAAACAAAACCAAGCAGCACTTAAATTCATGCTGTAATTATGGACTTTTGATGTTGAAAGTCTCTAAAGTGTATTTTTAAAACAAAAATATCTCATCACTTTCCGGTCAATTTCACACAATCGGAACCTGCCACTCAGCTGATCAATTTTTGAGTTAAGGTTGTAAATAGTGTTCCCTCGTACCACAAGCAGTAACAGATAGCAGTTTATTTCATTATGTTCTTAGATATCAAATCTAAATTAGTTCCAGTGATGGGAGTAAGGAATCCAGTATAGATATATAATAGATCTACAATCACTGCCATCTCTTCTAATCTTTGTTTTACAAATCCTTTAAACAATAACCCCCCTAATCGTCATGAACACTGTCCTCCGTCGTCGTCGTCGTCCTCATCACCAGTGCAACCCTTTCCTTGTATCCTTTCACCAATTAGACCTATAGACTGTGAGAACTGAAGAAATAAATATAAATAAATAAATGTTTATCTCTCTTCTTATAACATTAGGGTGTCTTGACATGCTTTATAGCCAACATTGTACTTGCTGCTTGAAATGTGGTCGCTGCTGTAATCTGACTTTAATATCGGAGGATTT
Organism: Rhincodon typus; assembly: GCF_021869965.1. Taxonomy (NCBI): domain Eukaryota; kingdom Metazoa; phylum Chordata; class Chondrichthyes; order Orectolobiformes; family Rhincodontidae; genus Rhincodon; species Rhincodon typus. Next base: position 4,536,937 of record NC_063354.1, on the reverse strand, counting down.
AAGAAAACATTCTTGTAATAGCTGTAAATCACAAAGTGACAGGGAGAGAGGAACTGAGTGAAATCAAATTGTTGGGGAAACGGTATAGGCAAACAGATGGAGCTATGGGCTGATAAGTCCGCGTGTCCTGAAGGTCTCAGGTTCTTAAAAGATATGGTTAATGAGGTACATAATTTTGAGATGACTATATTTTCCTTTTGAGCTTTCTCATTTTTGATTTGGAACCGAGCTACTGTTGAGAGTTGAACTTTGAACAGCAGCTTTTTTTTTTAAAAAAACAGCTGTTTGCAATTGGGAACTGGCCTGTAAAGATAATACAGGTTAATTACTGTTTGTTGCTGAGTTTAGAAACTGCCAAATTGGTTGGATGTTGAATTGGTCAATCAAGAGGACAAGTGCTTGGAGTTTACTGCTTCTGACTAGGCTTTCAGCAGCAGCCAATTTTGTGTTTTGAAAGCTTCGAGCCAGTGCTGCTTTTCTTTTGTTCTCTGTTGCATTCCAGTAATTCACTTGTTGAATGTTCTGAGAAAAGAATCCCGATGGTAAGAAGGGGTGAATAATTCTGGAAGTCTGCTGAGGCTGATTGCATTGATGGGGAATTTCAGAATTCAGCAAGACATACATTCTTATTTGCCTGTAATACAACCCATTGTCCAAGGATTTCATGAAGGCCTGGTATTCACCATTGAATCAGTTAGTAAACTGGCAAATTTATGATACTTGTTTTTGTCCTTTTCAATTTATCCCTTTAATTCTGTCTGTCAGTCAGTCAGTCTGAGAGTGGGGGTTTATCTTCAAAGATTGAGCTCAGATTACAGATATTAATTAGATTGCCTTGTTTGTGTTGTATCAAAGTTACATTATTAATAACAATTTTTAAGTTATGATCTTGGTGACCAAGATCTATTATTATTAAAATCTGGTTAGAAACAATTGAGCAAATTTAAGAGTTGTTGAATGTTTTAATTTCACTGTTGTGGATTAGTGAATTTAGTGATTGTGAGGCTGATATGGTTTGGCCTGCTATCCAGGTGCCATAACAATGTGTGGTGTTAATTTTCGAAAACTCACTAGAATTCTGTATTGGTTTCATTAGACTGGAAAGTAGAAAATATAACTCCTGTGTTCAAGAAGGGATGTAGTCTGAAAATGGGGAAACTGTATGCCGTTAGTTTGGCATCTGCTGTCAAGGTGTTTGACTCAATCATTAGGAAGATTATAACTGGACTATAATCATTAGTTTTCTGAAAAAGAAATAGTTTGACCAATTCAATGGATTCTTTGAACTAATAAGCGGATATGGGTGGTTTGCAATGGAGTGTCACCGATTCAATTTCCCACGCTAGCTGAGGCTAGCATAAAAATTCTCCTTCTCAACCTGTCCCCTCTCCTGAGGCATGGTGACCCTCTGGTTAAATGACAGTAGCCATTTGGTCTGGTAAGATTATGGTAACAATACCTCTTCCTGTTTATTTAACAAGGATAGAGGGCAACCTGTAGATGTCCTGTACTTGAATTCCAGAGAGGATTTGATGCCACACAAGGTTATTTTGCAAAATGGGACATTTATAGAGTGGGGGTAACATATAAACATGGTTGAGAAAATAGTATGCGTAAATGGGTCTTTTTCTGATTGGCAACATATGACAACTGGAGTCCCACAGGGATCTGTGCTGGGGCTTCTCAGTTCTTAACAATTTTTGTATCCGTTATTTTGAAAGGAGTGACAGCATGATGTCATACTTTGCAGATGACATATAGATAGGAAACTATGTAATGAAGAGGACATGTGTGCAGGCCAATTATAGATAGGTTGAGTGAGTGGGCAAAAAGCTAGTAGCTGGAGTGTCATGTGGGACAAGTGAAATTGTTCACCTTGGCAGGAAGAATTTTTTTAAAAAGTATTGCAATTCCAAGGTGCAGAGAGATCCAGGTGTTCTAAGTGCATGTTACAAATTTAATATGCTTATACATGAAATAGTTATGAAGGCCAAAAGAATATTATCTATTATGAGATGAATTATAAAGATGTTATACCCAGCAATACGGGAAATTGTTTAAGATGTAATCATGTTACTGTGCAGTTTTAGCCTTATTTGATTTGATTTATTGTAGTCATGTGTGTCTAAGTACAGTGAAAAGCTTTATTTGTGAGGAGCACAGGCAGATCACAGCAAGCAAGGACATATAGATCATATGGTGCTTAGACAAGTGAGGCTGAGGTTATACTGCACAGGAGATGTGCAAAGCAATATCCACATTAACAAGATTAACATTATTAGACTGAATGGACTTTCTAACTTCAAATAATGGCAGGAAAGAAGCTGTTTTGAACCTGTGGGGTGTGTGTGTGTGTGTGTGTGTGTGTGTTCAAGCTTCTGTATCTTCTGCCTGGTGGAAGAGGTTGTAGGAGAGCTTTACTGGGATGGTTGGGGTCTTTGGCAGCTTTTCTGCAGCAACAAGATGTGTAAATGGAGTCTATGGATGGGAGGTTGGCTTCTGATGGTCTTGACTATGCACACAACCTTCTGTGGTTTTGTATGTTCCTGGGCAGAGTAGTTGCCATACCAGGCCGTTATGCACCCGGATAGCATGCTTTCTATGGTGCATCTGTAGAAGTTGGTGAGGGTCGTTATGGACATGCTGAATTTCATAAGCCACCTGAAGAAGAGGTGTTGCTGTGCGTTCTTGACCGTTGCATCTATGTGGGAAGTGCAGGACAGGAGGTTTGTTATCGTCACTCCTAGGAACGTGATGCTGTCAACCCCATCAACTTCTGCTCCATTGATGTAGATTGTGGCGTGTTCTCATCCTTTCTTCCTGAAGCCATTGATCAGTTTGTTTGTTTTGCTGACATTGAGAGAGAAGTTGCTATCATTGCACCATGACCCCAAGCCCCCATCTCCTTTCTGTATTGTGACTCATTGTTGTTTGATATCCGTCCGACCATGGTGGTGTCGTCAGCAAACCTTTGGATGGTGTTTGTTTGGAATTTGGCTACTCAGTCATGGGTGTTCAGGGAGTACGGTAGGGGGCTGAGAATGCATCCTTGGGGGACTCCAGTGTTGATGGATATCGTGGAGGAGGTGCAGGTGTCTATCTTCACTGGTTGTGGTCTGTAAGTCAGGAAGCTGAGGATCCAGTTGCAGAGGACAGTGCTGAGACTCAGCTCTTGGAGTTTTGAGATCAATCTGGAGGGGATTATGGTGTTGAAGATGGAGCTATAGCCGATGTGTGGGAGTCTGACATAGGTGTCTTTGTTGTCCAGATATTCCAGGGATGAATGCAGGGCTAGGGAAATGGCATTTGCTGTGGATCTGTTACGTCAGTAGGCAAATTGCAGGGGATTGAGGCAGGCTGGGAGGCTAGAGCTGATGTGGGCCATAACCAGCCTCGAAGCACTTTGTGATTATGGAGGCCAGAACCACTGGGTGTTGGCCATTAAGGCACGTTGCACGTGCTTTCTTAGGTACCAGGATGATGGTGGTCTTCTCAAAGCAGGTGGGGACTTTGGCTTGTAGGAGAGAGAGATGGAATATGTCAGTGAATACCACCGCCAGTTGGTCTGCACAGAATCTGAGTGCAGAGCGGGGTACTCCATCTGGGTCCATCACTGTCTTTGGTTTTCCTGAGAGTCAACCCAATCTGACATCTGCAGCAGTGACGGAGCGGGTAGGTGACACTGCATTGCTGGCATTCTGCTTGTACCAAGCACAGAAAGCATTGTGCATCAGTATTTAAAGAAGGATGTAAATGCATTGGAGGTGATATCGAATGACGTTTATTAAATTGTTATCTGGAATGAGTGGGTTGTTTTATCCTATTAGGTTGGTTCTACTGGAGTTTAGAAGAGTGAAGGTGACTTGATTGAAGTATGTAAGATCCTGAATTTCCTCTAGTGGGTGAGTTCGCAACTAGAGGATGCTGTTTTAAAATTAGAGATTGCCCTTTCATGATAGAGTAGATATATTTTCGATAGGCAGGGAAATTAGTGGTTTTACTGGAGTGCAATACATGGGAATTTGAAATTCAGATAAACAAACATTAGCCATGATCTTATTGAATGGCAGAGCAGGCGTTAGGGTCCTAATGTCCTACTTCTGCTTCCAATTCATCTGTTTTGTAATGGGGAAACACAGTATCAAAGAATAGCGAGATCTAACAAACACTGATGATAAATTACCAGGTGAAACAAAAACAAAATTCTGGAGAAACTCAGCAGGTCTGGCAGTATCTGTAGACAGAGAAACAGCTAACATTTTAAGTTCGGTGACACAGCATCAGAACTGAAAGCAGCTGGAAAAGGATCATATTATGCTGATGATAGGGAGGAGGAGTTGGGGAAGAAATGAATAGAATACATGGAGATGCTGCTGGGAAAGTGAAAGAAAGGAGAGACAAACAGGGATTGCTGACAATAAGCCAAGAGGGAGCTAAATGCTGAGGATGGTGTGAACGAGAAGTGTGAATGATTAAAAATGTGTTGGCTGTGCTAGGAGCAACCCATACAAAACAGGGCTTAGGGGTGTGGAAGAACGTAATGAACATGGAGGCTGTTCACATTCTGAAATTGTTATCGTGGAAGAGAATCCTTGGTTGAGGAAAAAGGTGGACGTTCCGGAGGCCCTTTGCGGAAAGTAGCATCATCAGAACAAATGTGACGGAGACAGGAAGCAGCGTGTGAGGATGTATGGACAAGGTAACTGTGGGAGTCCATATGATTTTGCTTCCTGTAGAGTTCATTCAGTTGCGTGTATTGACCAGCTCATCAGGATAACTTTTGGTTTTTCTTTGACATAGTACACAGGGATCTTTTACATTCACTCGAGGATAACAAGGGCCCCTGGTTTAAATTCAATCAGAATTAGGCACCTCTGACAGTGTGTCTACTTCACTATTGTCTCTTTGACAGTGCAGTTTTCCTTCATTGCTGACCCCTCCGACAGTGCACACTTCTTCACTTTGCCCCTTTTGACAATGAAGCGCTTCTGAAGTACTGATCCTTTCCGAAGTCTGAAGGCAATTTTAAAAGCCCTCTCAAGCCCAGTCTCTTTCACTTGCCATGTCTAATAAGGACATGAAGAGCCAAATGGCATCCATCTACATTAAGATTCTTTGATTCTATCTTCCCCCTCTGTCAGCCAGTTACAAAAGCCATACCACTAACACCAGATCAAAAATTGTTGGATTAACGCAGGCTAGGAATCAAGTCTTTTACAAATCTTACTCTCATATTCCCTCACAAATAACACATTTTCATCTCATCACATAGAACCAACGATGGAATAGGAATTGAAAAATTAATAATTCTTAAAATCTGGGGCGAGTTGCATTGTCACAACCAAGACAAATTAAAGGTATCACGACCGATTTTAGTTTGTGTTTGCTTTTAGGTTGACTAAAGCAGATTTAAATTAAGTGGCAAAAAAAAGCTCCAAAAGTGACTTGAAAACAAAGTCATCTCATGCAGTGAGTGGCTATGATCTGAATTAGGGGGTTGGTTAGCTCAGTTGGCTGGATGACTGGTTTGTGATGTAAAATGATGCCATCAGATCTCTGTGTGAATGCCTCCATTTAAACTTTGCCTTTTGCCTGGGGATTGGTGACCCTCAGATTAAACCAACACCAGTCATCTCTCTCTCTCTAATGAGAGATTTAGGATTGGGAGTGTGGTGGAAGCAGGTTCAAGATATTCAATAAAGGAATTACATACTGATTTGAAAGTGCTGGGTTATGGGGAGAAGGCAGGTGAGTAGTGCTAAATGATTTGTCCATTCAGAAAGCCAGCACAGACAAAATGAGCCAAGGAGCCACCACCTGTGGTAAACAATTCTGTGACTCTACACCTCACTGATGGAGCTAATATTCCCTCTAAACTGCGTGGCCATACAGCAGCTCTGAGAGTCTGCCATGTTGATCAGTGCTGTAACCACCATTAACTTCCAGTTCCAGGTGTCACTAACATCCATAGACTTCAAAGGTCCACACAGAAGAAAAATAGAGGGAACATAGGATGGGACACAAAACAGTGTATAGATCCAGAAAGACACCTATCCCAGTTATCAATAACTTCATGCTCTACTTCAATAAGATCATATAGAAAACTGGCTCTCAACTATTGATGGGCTGAGGGAAAGAACTTTAAAAAGAGCCTTTGGGTAAATATCAATACAGTCACAAGTGGAATCAGTGAAGAAGTTTTGAGTGCAGCCAAAAGTACAAGCCTAAAATATTGTATAAAAATTAAGGGGAAAAGGAAAGAAAGAGACCAAAAGAGTAAGGATCCACGAAGAAATAACACAAAACACCTGAAATATTACTCCTTCGGTCTGATTAATATTTCAATACAGCTTAAATACCTATTTCATCCAATGTTTGCAATAAGATATCTAAATTGAAGTCTTACCACAAATTTTGACAATTTATCAAATGATTTTGATGTACTGAAAGTAACTGGTCATTTTCTGCCTAATTCTTGGTGGTGAATGTGAGGTGATTGCAAGCACACAGTCATAGAACATCCTGCTATATAGTGAGTTTCAGTCTAAGCATAATACTGCAGTAGGTGGCTTTCTGTTATTTTCCATCTACGGAATGCATTGAACCCGCTGTCTGTCTGAATTCACCTGCCCTGCCCAGTTGGGAGGTGAAGTAGCCAATTTCTGGGATTTATTCATTATATGCCATTTATGTTTCTGCCTCTATTACAAGATTCATTGCCTCTTTTATCACTACTGCCATAGTTATTCCTCCATCAAATTTTCTCCTCCATCTTTCACACAACTTTTAATAAAACGTTTCTTGGAATGTAGTCAGTGCTGGCTATGCCAGAATTTATTTCCCATATCTGTCAATAATAGTTCAATAGGTTGCATACTTGCATTGGAGTCAGAGGGTTGCACGTTCAAGTCCCATTCCAGCGATTGAGCAAATAGAGTGTTACTCTAGATTATGCAGGGTTTATGTGGGTTATGCAGGTGCTCCCACAGTGCTACAGGAGAGGACGTTCCAGGAAACCTTTCCTCTGTATCTGCTGTATCAAATTGCTTCATAATTTTAAACTTTTCTATCAGGTCACCCTTCGCTTTCTCATGTAGTGTTGAGAGTTTACTGTACTGTCAGAGGTTCCAGTTTTTGATGAGGTATCTAATGTGTTCCTGTCTACTCTCTCAGAAAAGATCCCATGGCAATTTTGGGGAAGAGCAGAGGAGCTATCACTAGTCCCCTGGGCAATACTTGTCATTCAATCAATACCGGTACAAACAAGTTTTTACCTTTTTGACATCTGTGAGGTCTTGTGCAAAGCTTGCTTCCATATTTCCTACACTGCAACTACATTTGAAAAGTGATTCATTCTAACAAAATACTTCAAAATGTCTGAACATGCTGAAAGGTGCTGAGAAATGGGCAGCATGGTGGCTTGGTGGTTAGTACTGCTGCCTCACAGTAGTAGGGACCCAGGTTCGATTCCAGCCTCAGTGACTGTGGGTTTCCTCCAGGTAGTATGGTTTCTCCACAGTCCAAAGATGTTTAGGTTAGGTGGATTGGCCATGCTAAATTGCCCATAGTTTTCAGGGATGTACAGGCTAGTTGTGTTAGCCATTGGAAATGCTGGATTACAGGGATAGGGTGGGGTGCTGTTCAGAGGGTTGGTGTGGACTTGATTGCCCTTCCACACTGTAGGGATTCTATGGAAATCAAAGTTTGGCTTCATTCTTAGTTGGAACTGTAGTAGTCCATTTGCTGGTATAACCTAAAAAAAACAGCGGGAGTATTGAGCCTTTAAGATGCGTGTGTCTTCCTTCCAATTTATGTTTCCGTTTTTGGTTCTATTTCTGTTTTGCATTCAAGAGGTTTCTCAGAAGGGCATTAAATACCCCAAATAGTAGTCATAAATACCTTTTAGAATTATGTTTGGGATACAGGCATTGCTGGCAAGCTCAGCCTTTATTGCCAAACTTAGGTTGTCCTTGGGTGGGTTTTGCAGGTGCTCCTACAGTGCTACAGGAGAGGAAGTTCCAGGAAACATTTCCTCTGTGTCTGCTGTATCAAATTGCTTCATAATTTTAAACTTTTCTATCAGGTCACCCCTTCGCTTTCTCGTTTCTATAGAAACATGCCTCAGCTTGTTAAGTTTCTTCTGATAGTTCTAATTTCAACAACAAGCACTACCTTGGGGAACAAAGAGAATTAGGAATTAAAGGAACACCTGACTCAGAGGGAGATGCTCAGTGGGTTGTAATATAAGCAATCTCAATTTTCCCGGGTCTCCTGTGCACATGCCTTTTCTTGTCTATCACTTTCACTAGTTAGACCTTTGTCTAGATCCTACCCTGGAATTCACCTCTTAATCCCAAATTTCTGATCAGCCATCTCCCTTTGCCTTTTTAATCTCTCCCCTTGCCAAACTAAAATCCCAATAAAAAGGCATATGATAATGGATGCAAGAAAAATGAAATAAAACCAAAATATTAGAATACTGAAAAATATCTGTGGAGAGAGATAGATAGTTGATTGCGTTAAATAGAGTGGGGGTGGCTCATATGGAGCAGAAACACCAGTGTAAACCAATTGAGCCAAATCGCCTGTTTCTGCCTGTGATAATTTATTGTGAGCTCTTTAGAATCTCCTCGACTCCTGCAGATGCAACTTGCTATTGATGTTTTTGTTACAGGTGATACAATAAATCCAAATTGTCATTGCATATCCTGGGCATTTGAACTACATTTCACCCAGTCTTTTTCTTCCTCAGCAGGGCTGTGTGGTACCGTGGTTTAGGTGGTTACAATGCCTGCCCAGTAACTAGGGGTAATCCTGGGATTCAAATCCTGGCGGTGCCTGTGCCTTACAGGTCCAGCAGAGGGCGGCAGAGAGGCATCCATTCAGCACATACATTAGAGCCTGGAAGCAGTCACCTGCACTGAAGAGCAGATCATCTGGCAACAGCTCCCGTGATCAGGAAAAGGAGGAGTGTCCAGCAGAGGGTGACTGATAGGGTGAGGTGTCACTTTGGTGCACATATTTGAGCCTGAATACAGTCACCTGCACTGAAGAGCAAATTGTTCTGGGCCTGGTATCAAGGAGTGCTTCCATTATCCCTGATGACTATATCTGTGGGAAGTACACCCAGCTGCAGCAGCCAGAGCCACTGCCACTGCCACTGCCACTGCCACTGCCACTGCCATTCAGGAGCATCCGAGATGCTGATCTCATCATAGATAAGAGTTTTAGAGGAATGCCTGTTGGATTAAATTGCATCTATTTCAATGCAAGAGGGCTGACAGGTAAGGTCGATACACTCAGGGCGTGGATAGGTATGTGGGACTGGGATATTTTAGCCATTACAGAAACATGGCTAAGGGAGGGACAGGACTAACAGCTTAATGTGCCAGGGTACAGGTGTTTTAGGCAGGACAGAGGTGGAGGAAAATGGGGAGGGGCGTTGCAATTTTGATTAAGATGAGTATCACAGCAGTGGTCAGAGATGAAATAAGTGAGGGATCATCTACTGAGGCTTTGTGGGTAGAGCTAAGAAATAAGCAGGGGGGCAGTAACATTATTGGGGTTGTACTATAGGCTCCCAAATAGTCAATAGGAATTAAAGGAACAAATATGCAGGGAAACTAGGGAGATGTGCAGGAGCAATAGGGTTGTCATAGTAGGAGGTTTTAACTTTTGTAACATAGACTGGGACTGCCATAGTGTTAAGGGCTTAAATGAGGTGGAATTTGTTAAACGTGTTCAGGAAAGTTGTATACAGAGGGTCCTACTCGGGAAGAGGCAAAACTTGACCAACTCTTGGGAAATAGGGCAGGACAGGTGACTGAGGTGACAGTGGGGGAGCACTTTGGGACCAATGACCATAGTTCTATTAATTTTAAAATAGTTATGGAGAGGGATAAAACTGGTCCACAGGTTCAAGTTCTAAACTGGGGCAAGGTGAATTTTGATGGAATTAGACAGGAGCTTGCAGGGGTTGATTGGAGCAGTTTGTTTGCAGGCAAAGCGACCTCTGGCAAGTGGGAGGCTTTAGAAGTGTGAAAGCTAGAATTCAAGGTCTATAATGTTCCTATGAGGGTGAAAGGCAAGCTTGGCAGGAGCAGGGAACCCTGGGTGACAAGAGATATTGAGGCTTTGACCAAAAAGAAGAAGGAGGCATGGCTCAGGTACAGACAGCTGGGATCAAGGGAATCCCTGGACGTATATAGGAGATACAGCAGTTTACTGAAGAAGGATATCAGGGGGGTGAAAAGGGGACACAAGATAGGCTTGGCTGAGAAGATTAGGGTGAATCCAAAGAGATTCTTTAAGTATATTAAAGGGAAAAGAATAACTAGACAGAAAATAGGACCCCTCAAGGACCAAAGTGGACATGTATGTGAGGAACCACAGGAGATGGGCGAGGTCCTCAATGAATATTTCTCCTCTGTGTTTATCATGGAGAAAGACATGATGACTTAGGAACTTGAGGAAGTTAGTGGCGATATCTTGGGAACAGTCCGTATTACAGCAGAGGAGGTGTTGGAAATATTAGAATCTATAAAGGTTGATAAATCTCCTGATCTTGACCAGATATGTGCATGAACCCTACACGAGACTAGAGAAGAAATTGTGGGAGCCCTGGCTGATATATTTGCATCATCATTAACCATGGGTGAGGTCCCGGAAGACTGGAGGGTAGTGAATGTTGTGTCCTTATTCAAGAATGGCTACAAAGTAAAGCTTGGAAATTATAGAACAGTAAGCCTAATATCTGTGGCTGGTAAGTTACTTGAGAAAATTCTAAGGGATAAGATATGCATGCATTTGGAAAGTCAGGGTTTGATTAGGAGTATTCAGCACGGTTTCGTGCGTGAGAGATCATGCCTCACAAATTTGTTAGCGCTCTTTGATGAAGTGACCAGGAAGGTTGATGAGGGCAGGGCAGTAGACATAGTCTATATGGATTTCAGTAAGGCCTTTGATAAAGTTCCACATTGTAGGCTGCTCTGGAAGGTTTGATCACATGGAATCCAGGGAAAGCTGGCAAACTGGATGCACAATTGGCTTGATGGTAGGAAACAGAGAGTAATAGTGGAAGGATGCTTGTCTGACTGGAGGCCTGTGTTTAGTGGTGTGCCTCAGGGGTCAGTGCTGGGTCCATGGCTGTTTGTTATCTATATCAATGATTTGGATGAGAATGTACAAGGCATGATTTAATAAGTTTGTAGATGACACTAAAATAGGTGGTATCATGGACAGTGAGGAAGATTATCAGAAATTTCAGCAGGATCTTGGTCAGCTGGGGAAGTGGGCCAAGAAATGGCAAATGGAGTTTAATATAGATAAGTGTGAGATGTTGCATTTTGGAAAGTCAAATCAAGGTAGGAGTTTCGTGGTGAATGGTAGGGCTTTAAGGAGTGTAGTGGAACAGACGGACTTTGGAATTCAGGTGCACAGTTCTCTGAAAGTGGAGTTACAGGTATACAGGGCAGTGAAGAAGGCATTTGACACACTGGCCTTCATTAGTCAGGGCATTGAGTATAGAAGTTGGGAAGTTATGTTGCCGATGTACAGGACGTTGGTGAGGCCGCACTTGGAGTATTGTGTTCAGTTTTGGTCACCTTACTATAGGAAGTTTGTTTTTAAACTGGAAAGAGTACAGAAGAAATTTACAAGGATGTTGTCAAGACTCCAGGGACTGAGCTATAGGGAGAGGTTGGACATGCTTTTTTCTTTAGAGCATTGGAGACTGACAGGGGTTCTTAAAAAAGTGTATAAGATCGTGAGAGGCATGGATAGGGTGAATGCACTCAGTCTTTTTCCCAGGATTGGGGAATCGAAGACCAGAGGGCATCATTCAGGCTAAGAGCAGAAAGAATACATGGGAACCTGGGGGGCAACTTTTTTACACAAGATGGTGGTACGCATATGGAATGAGCTGCCAGCGGAAGTGGTTGAGGTGCGTACATTAACACTATTTAAAAGGCATTTGGATGAATACATGGATGGGGAAGGTTTAGAAGGATATGGGCTAAGTGCAGGGAAATGGGGTTAACGTGGATGGACATTTGGGTTGGCATGAACCAGTTTAGGCCAAAGGGACTGTCTCCATGCTGTAGGACTCTATGACTCTATCCTCATTCTGTCATCTTTGCAGCTTCTATTTGGCACAAAATGTAGAAATAAATGTCAAACAAAGGCTAGAAGAATGGGAGGAGACCTTATAGAAATATACATGATTCTTAGGGGACTTGACAGGATCGATGTGGAAATGTTGTTTCCCCTTGTCTTAAAGTCTTTTCGAGGCAGCAATGTCAGAGGCAGCGAAGACACCGCTCCTCCCAGCATTCAGGGCCATTGGCGATGGTGGCAAATCTCCTCCAGTGATTGGAGGCAACAATGTCAGCAACAGCGAGAATGCAGCTCCTCCTGGTGTTTGGTATCAGTGGCGGTGGTAGTAAAGCGGTAGTAAAGCTCCTCCAGCAATTAGTGGTGGCAATGTCAGCAGCAGCAAGAACGCGGCTCCTCCCAGTGAGCAATATAAGACTCGCAGGCTGACTGAGACTTCAGGTTGTGGCTTGGCCCCGGTGTATGCATCAGTGGTTCTAAACACCTTATGGAGATAACACTTAGAGTTTAAAATTTGGATGTTTTTCTTTTGGCTTTCTTTTATTTCTGCTGTTGTTTTTAAATTCTGGTTTTGTAATCAAGATGGCACGAGAGAATCAGAGATAGTAGGAACTGCAGATGCTGGAGAATCCGAGATAACAAGGTGTAGAGCTGGATGAACACAGCAGACCAAGCAGCATCAGAGGAGCAGAAAGGCTGACGTTTCGGGCCTAGACCCTTCATCAGAAATGGGGGAGGGGAAGGGGGTTCTGAAATAAATAGGGAGAGAGGGGGAGGCGGATAGAAGATGGATAGAGGAGAGGATAGGTGGAGAGGAAACAGACAGGTCGAAGAGGCGGGGATGGAGCCAGTAAAGGTGAATGTAGGTGGGGAGTTAGGGAGGGGATAGGTCAGTCCAGGGAGGAC
>NC_063354.1:4480412-4508920 GCF_021869965.1 Rhincodon typus | reverse complement strand
AAACATCAGCATTCCTGCTCCTGTGATGCTGCTTGGCCTGCTGTGTTCATCCAGCCCTACACCTTGTTATCTCAGATTCTCCAGCATCTGCAGTTCCTACTATCTCTTGTGGTTTGGTGGTTAGTTCAGCTTTCCTGGTTTAGTTATTAGCGAACAATTAACCTTTTTAACTAAAATACCAAATTTAGATGGCCTGTCCACCTCCCTGACCATACTTTGTATGTTCACTCGCTCGGTGATGGGATCCACGGGAACCGGGTGCTCCACCCAGTCTTGCACCAGACACGGCGTGGACGAGCTATTCGGTCACGGGGGCGTCACGGTTCAAATGAGTTCCGGGATTTAGCCGGTCAATCTTTACCAATTTGCGGAATTGCCGCTTGAGCGTAGTTAGGCCAAATAGAAGGGCACAGAGTAGGATCCACTAATATCGCTGCAAGACTATAGGTTCGGATTTTACATCCCCAATATGGGGGATTACCAACTCGCAGATTCACAGCTTCTAATAGATTTGAGGAAAACAGGAGGGAGAGAAACATTTGTAACCTAGCACTTGGGGAAAAAAAACAAATGTTTTAAAGCCGGTTATATTTAATTGGAGCCGGGTTTGATGCTCCCTCTGCAGGAAACAAAGGAAAATTGTTCGGATAATGTTATACCTTTGAAGTTTGATAAACAAAGGAGCTGGATCACACTGGGACAATGTGATTCTTGATTTGCTGTTAAATTCTGAACCCAGCAGAGAGTGTGACAAGGTGAATCAATCATTTCCCTTCAGCTGCCCGTACCTCCTGCAGAGAAGCTCCACTTTAATTAGCTTCTCACACTTGTATGTTGCACATCTGCACTCTCGGACAATCACAAGTTCGCCAGTCTGCCGATGATAAAATGTTTAATTAATAAAGCTTGCCCCCTCCCCCATACACCCTGCCGCCTGTAAACACTCTGTTGAAGTGCAGTTCTCCCCTTGTTTATCCCGGACTTTGATCATTATCCTGCAACTGATTCCCTCATAGCTGCCGACTTCCTGCGAGGATGAGAAGGGAAGGTGTAAAGTGGGGTAAAGGCGTGAGCTTCCGAAGTATGAAAGGGTAGGAAGAGTAAAAGGGGATGTATGTGGGGGTGAAATGAGAAGAGATAAGGTTATGGAAAGGTAATTGTGGGGTGAGGAGGAGGCTGCAGTGGATCTGAAAGGATTGTTAGATGGGGTTACGTAGATGTGGAGCTGCCAGTGTTGGACTGGGGTGGACAAAGTCAGAAGTCACACGATACCAGGTTATAGTCCAACAGGTCACCTGACGAAGGGGCTACGCTTGGAAAACTTGTGATTTCAAATGAACCTGTTGGACTATAACCTGATGTCTGTGACTTCTGACACGGTTACATAAGTTATAGGCTAGTCCATGCTTGTACTTATGCTTCCTTTGGAGCCTCATTCTGTCTTTTCTCACCATGGGAACACTATTTCTCCGTGTTTTTCTCTACATCATTCACCATCTTTGGATGTGGCACTGTAGGAATTCTAATCTATGTTTCTACCCCGACTTGAAACTGTACCATCACTGTAGCTGGTTGAAAAGTTTGCAATTTCCTCCCTAACAGCACTGTGGGTATCCTTGTACCACATGGCCTGCAGCATTTCAAGAAAGTTCGTCATCATCACATTCTTAAGGACAAACCGAGATGGATAATAAATGGTGGCCCAGCCAGCAATGTTCACATCCCTTGAAAGAATAAAAAGAATGTGCAGTTGCCTCCTGCTTACAGCCTCACTTTGAGTGTAACATGGTGAAATAGGCTGTGAGTTCGGACAATAATAAGGAAGTGTCTCCATATAGGAGCCTGAGTTTACATGGGTTAACAGGCTTTTATAAGGGACTCAATCTGCTATCTAATGAACTGAAGAAATTATATCTGACATTTTCTTGCCTGCAGTTAATTCTCTGGAAGCTCAGGCCAAAGGTGATAAGATTATTTAGCTGTCTTCTCCCATTCTTAATATTAAGGCTCCTATCAAGATAATATCCTTGCAAATGAACCCTTAACCATCACTCAAAGACAACTATGAAAATGGTCTCCACCACTGCCTTTTCCTTGTTTACTACCTGGAGACACACTGGGACAGCATTGATCTTCAGTTTGTTCTGTTTTGAACTTACTCAGTCCTTTTGGCAACGTTGAGTACAGCAAATGGCCTCAGTGATTCTGGGTCAAATGAACCTGTTTTTGGTGGTCCATCCAGTCAGCATCTAGACAGAAAAGTACTTGTGATGTTCCCTACAATCACAATAAAAACTGGCGACAAACACTCAAATAAAAACAAAGTACCCTGGATGCTGGAAATCTGAAATAAAAATGGAAAGTACAGGAGAAATCCAGCAGTCCCAGCAGTATCCATGGACAAAGGAATAGAATTAATGTTTTGAATCCAAAGACTCTTCTTGTACTTGGTCTTTTAACTCTTTTTCTCTCATAGATGGTGACAGACCTGCTGAGTTTCTCCAGCACTTTCTGTTCATGCTAATGACAAATACAGTCTTGTTGTCAGTGAAGAATGAGCACCAGGCAACTGGGCTCTTCAAAAGAATAATAATCCTCAGTGACACTTAGGATAGGAGTTAACAGAAGCACATAACAATTTTTCAGACAGGAGCTGTTAGGCAACTGTATTTCCAGTCCTACTCAAGCACTGCATAATTGTGGCAGCCATTTGACTCTAAGCGAGCCCTTATAGATAAAGGAAATATCACCAGTGATACTGCTGCAAAATTCTGTAAATCCAATGGCAGGAAAGGAGTTCCAATTTCAGTGTCGTCTCTCAAGCTGACATCCCCAGCATCAAGGCACTGATTACTATTATTCAGCTATGATGGGTGGGCCACATGGTCACTGGGTGGGTCACATTGTTGATGGGTGGGTCATTTTGACTGCGTGCCTGACTCCAGACTTGTAAAGCAAGCTCTTATTCTGAGCTCCATCAAGGCAAGTAGTTAAACCCCTCACAGATATCATCAAAGTGTCTCTAAGAAAATGCAGTATCCCAACCCAGTTGCGGGAATATCTTATCCAATACTGCTCAAACTGGAGAAGAAGCATCCATGAGAATGCCAAACATCTTGAGCATCTCTGACAGATTCGGTGGAAGCTTGGCCCGAACAGCAGAAAGGGCATGTGAAAACATGAGCATCTCACTAACCCATCTCTTCAAACACCACCTGCCCCACCTGTGGCAGGGTGCATGGATCCTGCATCAGACTGTTTAGTGAACTCAGGGGACACAACTCCACAACGAAAGAGAATTATCTTCGGTCTCAAGTCATTGGCTAAGAAGAAGAAGACAGATTCAAGAATAGTGTCCAGAGATGTTTCTTGGTCATAGTCACTGAGAGAGGAATGTTGGCAAGGACAGGAAAATAACTCACACTTCCAATATTTCCATAGAATCTTCTCATGTCTGCCTTAACAAGATCTTGGGTTAATGTCGTATTCAAAGTACAGCACCACTGACAACATACCATTCCCTTTACATTATTTCAAATAAAAGCATCTTGACAATGTAGAATTCTTTCACACCTGTATTCAAACACTGTGCCTTTGATGATGTAATTGTCCCTCTGTATTGTACATCATTTAGAAAAGCACCTTCACATTGCAGCGCTTGCTAGCAGTATACCACCAATGTATCAGTTTAGTCTATGTGAACTTCAAGCAACACAACAAAGATTGAATCTATACTTTTTAGAAGCCATAGCATTACTACTAAGCAAGAACATTTACTGGACTATAAAGTCAGTGTCTGTAAGTGAGAGGAGTTGAAATTGCTACTGAATTCCAAAAGGGCATTGAAAATGAAGTTTCACTTTGTGGAGTTCAGAGATTCCCCTCTTCTGAGTAGTGGCAGCCCACCTTTTGTCCCAGATTGATTGATTTATTGTCACGTGTACCAAAATACAGTGAAAAGCTTTGTTTACGAGTGGTACAGGCAGATCACAGCAAGCAAAGGATGTTCAGACTTAGAGGCATTAAGGTTACATTACAGGTTATATTATTTGAGACTACAGTCCATTCAACAGTCTGCTAATAGCTGGAAAGAAGCTGTTCCTGAACCTGCTTGTGCATGTATTCAGACTTCTGTGTCTTCTGCCTGATGGAAGAGGTTGTAGGAGGTCATTACCAGTGTGTGATGGGTCTTTGATGATATTGGCTGCTTTTCCCTGGCAGCGAGCCATGTAAAAAGAGTCCATGGATGGAAGGTTGGCTTCCGTGTTGTTTGGGCTGTGCAAACCACCTTCTGTTATTTCTTATGGTCCTGCGCAGAGCAGTTGCTACACCAGGCCAATATGCACCCAGAAAGTATGCTTTCAATGGGGTGCATCTATAGAAGTTGGTGAGGGACCTTATGGACATTCTAGATTTCCTGAGCTGCCTGAGGAGGAAGAGGTGTTGTTGTGCCTTCTTGACTGTTGCATTTACATGGGAAGTCCAGGACAGGTTGTCGGTAATTGTCATTTCAAGGAACTTGATGCTCTTCACTCTCTCAACCTTGGTTCCACTGATGTAGATGGGGGCATGTTCTCCTCCTTTCTTTCTGAAGTTGATGATCATTTCTTTAGTTTTGCCAAAGTTCAGAGACAGATTGTTTTCATTGCACCACGTCACCAAGTCCCCTATCTTCCTTCTGTATTTTGACTCATCATTGTTAGACATCTGTCCCACTACAGTCGTGTTTTCAGCATACTTGTAGATGGTGTTTGTACAGATTTTGGCAACACAGTCGTAGGTTTCCTGGGAGTACAGCAGGGGGCTGAGGATGCATCCTAGGGCGGCTTGAGTGTTATTGTGGAGGAGGTGCCGTTACCTATCCTCACTGATTGCAGCCTATGGGTCAGAAAGCTGAGGAACCAGCTGCAGAGGGCAGAGCCAAGACCAAGGTCATGCAGTTTTGAGATCACCCTGGAGGGAATAATGGTGTTAGAAGGCGGAGCTGTAGTCAACAAGCAGAAGTCTGACATAGGTGTGTTTGTTGTCCAGATGTTCCAGGGATGATTGCAGGGCTAGGGATATGGCATCCTCTGTGGACCTGTTACGCCGATATGCAAACTGTTGGGGAACAAGACAGGTTGGGAGACTGGAGCTGATGTGGGCCATGATCAGCCTCTCGAACCATTTCATGATTTTTGAAGTCAGAGCTATTGGATGGTAGTCATTAAGGTACACTGCATGTGTTTTCTTGGGTACAGGGATGATGGTGGTCTTCTTGAAGCAGGTGGGGACTTTGGCTTGTAGGAGGGAGAGGTTGAAGAGATGTGTCCTACACAGCAGTAGTGGGCACGTGATGTGAGTATCTGGATCATGTGATTCTGTTATTTAGAAAGGGTTTGGTTGGCTTTCTGTGATTGATGTGCAGGATCTCTTTACAAGGGTGTACACATTCATATCCTGTTCTGTAGTTAAAGGGCAATAGCACACACCTGCACAATACAATCAGCCTCTTGTCAGGGCCTGTGTCGTGTGATTTCCCATCTATTGTTACCATTTCCTAAAGGACGCTGGCTGGTATTTATCAGCTTATCTACATAAAGTATTGTACTTGCAGGCACCACCAGCGCACTTACACTGCCATAATCACTTGATATATTAAAAGCTGTTTATTATCTTCCATCTTCCTTCACAAGAACAAAGGATCTTCTTGTGCATCCTTGTCCCAGAAGTGAACTGTAACAGGATATATTCTCCCACCTATTTCACCACCCCACCCACAAGTGATCAGCAACTATTCATATTAGATGATTATTATCAGAGCCCATAAATTTTATTAACTGTCATATGCTGTATCATGCAAAGGCATTATATAGTATACTGCATAGTATGCTGTATTAAAGACCCCACTTTATATACCATGCAATGTACTGTAAGATGTATCATTATGTCCTATGTTAAAGGAACCACCGATACAATGCAAAGTTAACTGTATGAAGTACGATGTAGTGTTGAAGGATTTAAGAATATTGGCTATCCTGGGTAGGCTCAGTTATTTTAAAATGTGAGTATTTTAAAATTGTCACTATTGGTTTTCAAGTCATACTTACTTCTGCAACTTCGTCAAGCCCCATGGTCACTGTGCTACTGCAATTCTGGCTTCTGGAGACTCCTGATCTTTAAATCTCTCAATGTCTCTTTCCTTATCGAGTCATAGAGTTTTTACAGCATAGAAAGCGTCCCTTCAGCCCATCAGGTTGGTGCTGATCACCAAACATGGATCTATTCTAATCCCATTGTCCTGTACTTGGCCCATAGGTTTCTATGCTATTGCATTGCAAGTGCTCATCTAAATAGTTTTTAAATGCCTTGAGAGTTCCTGCCTGTACCATCCTTTAGGATAGTAAGTTCCAGATATGCACAACCTTCTGGGTGAAAATATTTTTCCTCAAATCCCTTCTAAATCTCCTGCTTCTGACCCGCAATCTGTGCCTCTTGATCATTGATCCCTCCACTAAGGGGAAAAACTTCTCCCTATCTAACCTGTCCATGCCCCTTAGAACTTTGTATATTTCATTCAGATCCCTCCCACACAGCCTTCTCTCCTCTAATGAAAACAACCCCAGCCTATCTAGTTTCTCATCATTACTGAATCGTCCAGCCCAGGCAATATCCTGGCAAATCTCCTCTGCACCCTCTGTCATGCAATCACGTCCTTCCTATAATGTAACAACCAGAACTACACACTGTACTCCAGTTGTGGCCTAACTAATGCTATATACAGCTACATCATAACCTCCCTGCCCATTCAATACCTTGACGAATAAAGGCTAGTATCCTTTAAACTCCTTATCTACCTGCCTTGCTGTGTTAAGGGGCCTATGGAGATGTACACCAAAATCTTTTTAATCCTTTGTATTTCCTAGGGTTCTACCATTTAACATGTACTCCCTTTGCCTTGTTAGTTCTTCCAAAATGCATCACCTGGGAACATAGGAATAGGATTAGGGCATTCAGGCCCTTGAGCCTATTCTGCCATTTAATGAGATCATGGCTGATCTGTGGTCCAAATCCATATACCTGCCTTTGGCCAATATTCTTTAATACTTCTGCTTAACAAAAAAAGTTATATATCTCAAATTTAGAACTAATAACTAAACTAGCATCAACTCCCTTTTGTGAAGAGAGTTCCAAACATCTACAAAACTTTGTGTGTAGAAGTGCTTCCTAACATCTCTCCTGAACAGTCTGGCCCTGATTCTTAGACTATGCCTTCTGGTCCTACAATCCCCAACCAGTGGAAATAGTTTATCTTTATGTAATCCATCTTTTCCTTCAAATATCTTGAAGACTTCAATCAGATCACACTGAATCTTCTGGAGAAAAAAGGCCTTATTTGTGTAAACTCTCCTCACATCATATCTGAAGTCCAGCTGCCATTCTTGTAAACCTACGTTGTACTCCTTCCAAGGCCAATATATCCTTCCTAAGATGTGGTCCCCAATTTGCTCACATGCCTCCACATGAGATCTAACCAGGGTTTTGGATAGTTACAGCATAAGTTCTGCATCCTAGTACTCACACTTTACAGGACTAAATTCCATTTACTATTCTTCTGTCCATCTGACCAGGCAATCTATATAGACATAGAATCATACAGCACAGAAACAGACCCTTCAGTCCAACTCGTCCACACCAACCAGACATCCCAATCTGACCTAGTCCCATTTGCCAGAATTTGGCCCATATCCCTCTAAACCGTTCCAATTCATATACCCATCCAGATGCCTTTTGAATGTTGTAATTAGAACATAGAACAGTACAGCACAGTACAGGCCCTTCGGCCCACGATGTTGTGCCGAACTTTTACCCTAAATCTAAGGTCTATCTAACCTCCACCCCTACCGTATACTATCATCCATATGCCTATCTAATAGCCGCTTAAATGCCCCTAATGAGGCCAACTCCACTACCCTCTCCGGCAATGCATTCCACGCCCCTACCACTCTCTGAGTAAAGAACCTACCTCTGACGTCTCCCCTATATCTACCTTCACTCACTTTAAAACTATGCCCCCTCGTAATAGCTACCTCCACCCTAGGAAAAAGTCTCTGGCTGTCCACTCTATCTAGACCTCTGATCATTTTGGACACCTCTATCAAGTCACCTGTCATCTTTTGTCATTCTAAAGAGAAAAGCCCTAGCTCTCTCAACCTTCCCTCCATAAGACCTTCACTCCATTCCAGGCACCATCTGGTAAATCTCCTCTGTACCTTTTCCAAAGCTTCCACATCTTTCCTGTAATGAGGCGACCAGAACTGGACACAATACTCCAGATGTGGCTGAACCAGGGTTTTGTAGAGCTGGAGCATATCTTCACGGCTCTTGAACTCAATCCCTCTATTAATGAAAGCTAACACACCATACGCCTTCTTAACAACTCTATCCATCTGGGTGGCAGCTTTCAGGGAACTGTAGACATGAACCCCGAGATCCCTCCTCCACCAATTGTACCCACGTCCACCAGTTCCCCTAGCATCTCATTCCATACATGCACCACCCTCTGTGTGAAAAAGTTACCCCTCAGGTCCTTTTTAAATCTTGCCCCTCTCACCTTAAAACTATATCTTCTAGTTTTAGACTACCCACCCTAGTAAAAAGACCTTGGCTATTCACCCTATCCATTGCCTCTCATGATTTTATAAACCTCAATAAGATCACGCATTAGCCTCCGATGCTGCCCGTCTATTCAGCGTCTACCTATAATTCAAAACGTGCAGACTCAAGTCCTGTAGTCTAAGGCATTCCTCCTAACCATTTGCCATACCTCAGATTTTCATGTCATCTGTGAACTTACCTATCAAACCTCCTATATTTATGTCGAGATCATTAATGTTCAGAACAACAGCAAGTGACCCAGCACTAATCTTGTGGTATACCACTGGACATAGGTTTCCAGTTATAAAAACACCCTTTGACCATCACCCTCTGCTTCCTGCCACTAAGCCAATTTTGAATCCAATTTTCTGAATTAGCCATGGGCTCTTAGCTTCTTAATCAGTCTGCCATGTGGAATCATGTCAAAAGTCTTACTGAAGTCCACCTATGTCAATGTCACAAAAATTCATCTGCACACCTAGTCACCTCCTCAAAAGTATTCAATCAAATTTGTTACACATGATCTGCCACTAACAAAGTTATGCTAACTATCCTCAATTTATTTTTGCCTCTCCAAGTGGAGATTAATTCTGTCCCTCAGAATCTTTTCCAATAGTTTCCCTACCACTGATGTTGGACTCACCAATAGGACTTTATCTGTTAGTAGACAAATGCTGTGGTTTCCTAGTTTATCCCTACCTCTTTTCCTAAATAATGGTACCACATTAGCTGTCTTTCAATCCTCTAGCGTTCCTCCTGTGGCAGAGAGGATTTGAAAATTCTCCTGCCTTGCATCTCTCAGCAGTCATGGACACCTCTCATCTGGGCCAAGGGATTTTTCCAATTACAAGTCTGCTTAAACCAATAATACTTTTACTATCTCAATACTAATTTGTTCAAGTAGATTATAGTTCATTTCCCTGAATTCTGGACCTACATTATCCTTCTCTATTGTGAATACAGATAAATATCTGTGAATTCAGATTTCCTTCTTTAAGATTATCTTAAAACCTATTTTGGGACCAGCATTTGACCATCTCTCTTAATATTGCTTCATGTGGCTTAGTGACAAATATTATTTGAAAACAATCCTTTGGGTGTTTTACCATAGTAAAAGCATTATATAAATACAAATTGTTACTGTTCAATTAATTCATTGAGCTACAATTAATCCTTTATGTTGTTATTGATGTCCAGTTACAATTTGCAGGAACTGCAGTTAGAGCAAAGTTGTACACAGGTGACAGGACTACTAAAAAAATTACACAGTAAAATTTTGTGGGCTGCAACTGCATGAGAAGTGACTGATTCTAGACTTCTTTTTAAAAGAAATGTGGCCTAAATAATGTTTGAGAATGTACTTTCACAGTATTTTAGTTTACTTACTTGTGATCTGGGGTATTTTGAATGTAGAGACTGGGGTGACACCTGAGGTCTTTTTGAGCAATGCAGGGCAATGCTAGATCAAATAGATTTAGCCAATGAGGAGCTCTGAAATCCAGCTTCCATGCTATGACAGTGATTTGAGAAACTGCAATTGAGAAGCTTCTGAATCATTTTCTGGTCTGGGTGAAGGTAGTTTTTGCCAAGTAGGGTGAAAAAAAACCTTTCACACTATTTAGTTCTGACATTGTATATGATGTGTGGAAGTCCTGTTAATCCCTAGGTTTCTTTTGATCTTGCTGGTGTGTTTGTCCCAGTTTCCTGTAACACTGTGAAATCATTAGGATCACAGCTGACAGGTACTCTGCACAGATAGAATATATTCTGAGTCACTTTTTTTTATTCATTCACAGGATGACGGTGTTACTCGCCAGGCCCAGTATTTATTGCCCAGAGGGCAGTTAAGATTCAACCACAGTGGTGTGGGTCTTAGTCACATGTAGGCAGTTTCCTTCCCTAAAGGACATTAGTGAACCAGATGAGTTTTTCCAGTAATTGACAACGGATTCATGGTCATCATCAGACTCTTAATTCCGGATTATTTTTATTGAACTCAGATTACACCACCTACAGTGGTGGGATTCAAAACTGAGTCTCCAGAACGTTACCTGGGACTCTGGATTAACAGTCCAGCAATATTACCACTAGGCCATCACCTCCCCAAAAGTAAATTCCAATTTAAAGAAATTGAATCAAATTATATTAGAGCTTCTCTTGAAAATTGTAACTAAAGTGAATCATATATTGTGTTAGAATGACATAGTCCGTTTCTGTGCTGTACAAACTTCTTTACCAAATAGATTTATGTTATTGTTTTTGCTCACATGGACCTTCACCTGTTCTTCTTAATCTCTTCCTATCAGCATGATTTTCTATTCGTTTTTTTCATTTGCTTTTTTGTCTCCATTAAAACATGTTAGTCATCTCAAAGACTCGATGTGATGGCAAATTCCACATTTCCTCACTACTCTGGATAAAAAAGCTTTTCTTGAATTCTTTATTGGATTTATTAGCAATGACTTTAAATTTATGACCCCATTTTATGATCAGCATGCTGAGGCAACATGGTGGCTCAGTGGTCAGCACTGCCACTTCACAGTACCAGGGAACTGGGTTTGATTCCACCTTTGGCGACTGTCTGTGTGGAGTTTGCACATTCTCCCTGTGGCTGCATGAGTTTCCTCCAGGTGCTCCAGTTTCTTCTCACAGTCCAAAGATGGGATGTGCAGGTTAAATGGACTGGCTGTGTTAAATTGCTCATAATGTCAGGGGATGTCCAGGCTAGGTGGGTAAGCCATGGGAAATGCAGGGTTACAGGGTAGTGCGGTGGGTCCAGGTGGATGCTCTTCAAAGGGTCGGTGTGGACTTGATGGGCCAAATGGCCTGCTTCCACACTGCAGGGATTCTATGATGCTATGTTTTATTTATGTTTATATTTAGATTCACCTGCAAATAGGAACATCGTCTTTACATCTACCCTACTCCTATCCTAATCCTTCCGTAGCCTGAAAGACCTGTGTCAGATGAGACCTCCAGTTCTACACCTTGTTATCTCAGATGAGACCTCATTGTTCACCACGCTGGTGTTTCTTATTTATCTTTTTTACGCTCAGTTAGGATTAAAGATATATTACCAGACTGATTCCTCGGATGACGGGACTGACGTATGAAGAGGGACTGGGTCTGTTAGGGCTATATTGACTGGAGTTTAGAAGAATTAGGGGTGGTTTAGAAACATATAACATTCTGATAATACCAGACAGAATAAACATAGGAAAGATTTTCCTGATAACCAGGGAGCTAAGAACCAGAGGTTGCAGGCTAAGTATACTGGATAGGTCTTTTTTTAAAACTTAATTCACAGGATGAAAACATCAATGACCAGGCCAGCATTTATTGCCCATCCCTAATTGCCCAGAAGGCAGTTAAGAGTCAACCACATTGCTGTCGGTCTGGAATCACATGAAGGCAGACCAGGTAAGGCTGGTAGTTTCCTTCTCTACAGGACATTAATGAACCAGATGGTTTTTAGAACAATCAACAATGGCTTCATAGTCATAATTAGACACGTAATTCTGGATTTTTTTAATCTACTTCAAATTACACCATCGGCAGTGATGGGATTCAAACCTAGGTCTCCAGAACATTAGCTGGGTCTCTGGATTAACAATCGATAATACCACTAGGCCATTGCCTCCCCTATATAGGACTAAGATGTGGAGAATATTTTCACCTATAGAATGGTAAGCCTGTGAAATTGTCTGCCACAGAAAGCTGTTGATGCCAACACATTGAATATTTTCAAGAAGGCATTAAATGCAGTTCTTAGAGCTAGAGGAATCATGGGTATGGGAAGAAAGCAGGAACAGAGTACCGAATAGGTTAATCAACCATGATCATGTTGAATAGCAAAGCAAGCTCGAAGGGCTGAATAGCCTATTCCTATTTCCATTTTCTATGTTTCTACCACCCATACACCCCATCCCCAACCAAAAGCCTGCTCAATATTTAACATCAGGTTTTTACATTCAAGCAACAGTAAGTATTCAATAGTTAATTAATTAATTAATGTGATATGGGCGTTGATGGCTGGGCTGGCATTTATTGCCTGACCTTGGTTGCCCTTGAGAAGATATTGGTGAGCTGCCTTCTTAACCTGCTTCAGTCTTATTAAATAGTGGAACAGGTTTGAAGGTCATTTGGCCAACTCCTTGTCCTATTACTTTTGTTCTTATGATGAAAAGGAAATTATAACTTCCTTTAAAGTTTCTTGGCAATGGAAAAGAACGTAACTGCTCACTCCCTGAGGTACATAGCAAATAAGGGGATCTTGATACAAACACATATTTATATCATCTTGTTCAAATCAAAATGATTTGATGAAGTATCAGACAGTGTGCAGGAAAATGAAGAAGAGTTCAATATCACAAACTAATGAGCAAATGAACGTGGATGAATGATTTATTTATCACCTTTTCTGCCCTTTTCAAGGTTATTGGTTCTTCAAAATGAAATCAATCCCTTAAAGAAAGTGACAATATTATGGATGTAGCCTCATCTTTTTTTAATAACTTTGCAAAAGTCAGAAAAGTAAAAAGGAATGTATTGAATTAAATAATAATTCATTGCAACTAAATGTAAAACTTAGAATTATCCTGAAGAAGATGAATTAATATTGGAAACTCTATTTTAATTTGACACTCCTGGTCATCAGATGAATTGACAAGTCAGAATGTTTAAAAATGGTTAAAACTGTATCTTTTCTTTGCTCTGTATCTTTGATTTTGGACTGACATGATTTGAAAACCAAGGATTGTGGTAGGGATTGCTGCACTTTTTAAAATCAAGGTTCCAGTACTTATTGTAATTGTTGTTTACACTGTCATGTGTTCAACTAGTGGAGAAGTTTGGTTGTAGATGATCTGGCACCAGGAAGTGTGTACAAAATAAGATTTGGCCGACAATTACCTGGTTGGTCTGTGGAGTAGCGACCAGCTGTCATTGAAAAAGACCTTCTGCCTGCCAACTACAATGTGATTGGCTCTCAGGTAGTTGAACAGCTTGTGGATGGTTGAATGCCTTCGGATCACTGGAAGGGAACGTTGTGTCCTTGTCTCTGGAGCAAAAAATGCTGAAAGGAAACCAATTTATTTTCTCTTGCCAGTTGCTGTAAGCTGTTGCTTTTAACCAGTAAGGCAGTGACTTTATAAGTTGTGAAGCAGTTGCTCTGGGCCTCTTGCAAGCAAGTGAAGAGACAGTTTGTCAAACAAGCCAAAAATCCCTGTCGACGGGGACTATAAACTGCATTCCCAGTTATTCCCTCCAACAATAATATCAATTATTTTTGAATCAGTCTAGCTGTGTACTGGGGGAGTTTTCTGAGGAAGTTAGAGTTTTAACTATCAGAGTTATATGTTGAGATTCCATAATTATTTATCTGTAGCTAAAATCAATTAATTTCTAATAAATGTCAAATCTTGTTAAGCACAGAGACCAAGACAATGTTTTCTACTCAACCTGGATGTAAAAAGACAGGTAAATTGGAGAATTTTTGCATACTTTTATCAAATGTTTAACTTTGTGTTAACTCCAGGAAAAGCAGGTTTTATTTCCAGCACAGTAAGGTGAGGCGTGACAAAATAATCAAAATTTATGAACAGTTTTCAATTTATGTATACTCAGAGTTGACTATGTGACTTTCTGTTTAACATCATTGCTGCTATGGATGATTACATGATGATTGACTGAGGTTTAAGGGGATCAAAAGTTATGTGGTGAAGGCAGGAGAATGGGGTTGAGAAACATTTCAGCACTGATCAAATGACAGAGCAGACTCGATGGGCTGAATAGCCTAATTCTGCTCCTATATCTTATAGTCTTATGTTATATAGTGCAGGACAGTAATTGAGTTTGAGCTTTACTTGATTGTACGGAAAGGATATGTTTCAGAGTTAAGAGGGTTTATGCTACTAAAGGCTATGATTAGGATGAATCTGTGTTTGGGTGATTGGTTGAGGGTGTGTTGACATGATGTATTATTGGATGAATTAATAGTGCATTGGAACCAACTGAGATTCATGTGTTAGAGGGTGCTGGATTGAGTGGTCCAGGAGTCCTGGTTTCAATTACCACCTGCTCCAGGCATATGTAATAACATTGCTAACCCTGTTGATTAGAAAATTTCTAGGACTGAGTAGTGGGTGCATTGCAGGAACTGGATTTGGGTGGAGATTTGTGGGAGAGAGTTGGGATTTTTGAGGTTCTGTTGCTGGGATACATTATTGCAGAAAAATGGAAGCATTTGGAAATAAAATCCTGAAATAAAGTATGAGCTAAATTTGCCTTTAAAAAGATTAAAATTGTACAATGGCTAGAGTCATTTTACCAGATGGCTGTGTAGGCGTTGGTAAAAGAGACTGTGCCATAAAGATATCTTGGTGACGTTTAACTGCACATTCAGTCAGGTTTGTTAAAGAAGCATTTTTATCAATGATGAATATTGTGTATGAGGAAGTGACCTATTATTCAAACAGGTGGAAGTCCTTCAATTTCACATTGCTTTCTCACCTGCCTGTCCAGTGGGGAATATCTGCTTGGAAACCTCTTCTATCCACATATAAAGTGATATTAGAGCGCACAGATTGGTTTTAAGGAAATTCTTAAAGGAGAAACATTAGGTAGAGAGGTTTACAAAGAGAATTCCAGAACTTAGAACCCAGATCATAGAGAACTCAAATTTCATCATAGCAGGATTTGAATTTCTGTCTCCCAGATTGTTAACCTTGTGTTCTGGATTACTAACTCAGTGACATTCCATTTAGCTACTAACTCTCTATGTGTAGTTGAAGGCACAGTGTATGATGGAACAATTAAAGCTGGGATGCTCAAAAGACCAGAATGGGAGCCTTGCAGATACTCAGAATTTTGTTGGTTTGGAAGAGATTACAGAGAGACGAAGGGATGAGACCATAATGAATTTGAAAATGATGATAAGAATTTTGGAAAAAAAGGGAACAAATTTAAGTAACAAGTACATGTGTGATAGTCAATGGGATTGGGTAGTGAGGTTTGAATGACCTCAGTTTACAGAGGGTAGGATGTGGGAAACCATTCAGGGATGATTGAAATGGTTGGGTCCATTGATAACAAAAGCATGAATGAGAGATTTGGCAGCTGATAAACTGAGATAAATTCAGGCAATGTTACTAAGCTGGAAACATTTAATGATGGTGCAAATATATGTTTGGAAGATATCTTTGAGGTCAACTATCACACCAATATTGTGAATGACCTGGTTTAGTCCCAGACAATGTCAAATAGAGGATTAAAGAATGGAGCTTTTAGCAAAAACCAAAGACAATGGTTTTGGTCTTCAACATAACTATTCAGATGAAAGTTCTACTCATCCAATACTGGATGTTGCCAGGGTTGAAGGGTTTGAGCTATTAGGAGAGACTGAACAGCATAGGGTTATTTTCCATGGAGCATAGGAGGCTGAGGGGTGACCTTATAGAGGTTTATAAAATCATGAGGGGCATGGATAGGGTAAATAGACAAGGTCTTTTCCCCAGGCTGGGGGACTCCAAAACTAGACGGACAGGTTTAAGTGAGAGGAGAAAGATTTAAAAGGGACTAAGGGGAAACTTTTTCTATGCAGAGGGTGGTGCGTGTAAGGAATGAGCTACCAGAGGAAGTGGTGGAGGCTGGTACATTTACAACATTTAAAAGGCATCTGGATGGGACATGAATAGTAATGGTTTAGAGGGATATGGGCCAAATACTGGCAAATGGGACTAGATTTATTAAGGATATCTGGTCGGCATGGATGAGTTGGACCGAACGGTTTGTTTCCGTGCTGTATATCGTTATGACTCCATAATCCTATAGATGTTGGACAAGCAGTCTAGCAATTTAGTGGAGATAGAAGTATTTATTGAGATGGCACTAAGGTAAAGCTGCACGCCATCAGTGTACATGTCAAAGCCAAGATTATGTTTTTATGTCACTGAAGGGCCAGCCTGTAGATAAGAAATAGGAGGAGACCAAGGATGAGTCCTTGCTTAATACCACATGTAAGAAAATCTATTGCAGGTAATTCTCTGGCTGTAATGTGATAGATAAGAATGGAACTAGGTGAGACAGTCCTACCCAGCTGGATGACAACAGTGAAGCAGTGCAGGAGGATGATGTGGTAAAATATCTCAAAGACAGGCCATGTACAAAGTGTAATTGATTGCCTTTATCATTGTCACATCAAATGTCATTTGTAACTTTGATAAAAGCCATTTCAGTACATTTGGAGGGGTGGACACCTGATTGAGGGGGTCAAATATGAGTTCTAGGAAAGATGAGTCAGATTTGGGAGGTATCACACATTGAAGGGTTATAGAAAGCAAAGGGAAGTTGCAGATAGAGCAGTAATTTGCAAGAGTGAATGAGGTTAAGGGTAAAGGGGATCAAGTTTTGGATTTTTGACGAGAGGGTAACAATTTTAGATTTGAAATGAAGGGAAACAAAAGCAGAAATTCCTGCAGAAACTCAGCAGGTCTGGCAGCGTCTGTGGGCAGAAAGCAAAGTTAACATTTCAAGTCTGGTGACACTTCATCAGAACTGTTAGCAGCAAGGAAAAGGTGGTATTTATGCTAAAGCCGAAATTAGGGGGCAGAGAGAGGTGAGCAGAGAGGTGGAGATGGAGCCCAGAGAAAGAGAGAGAGAGAGGTATAAAAGTGTCGGGAAACAAGGAGATTATGAATAGCATGCCAAGACAGTAGAGAAGCTTAATATGTGATAATACGAGCTAAGAGTAGGAGAAAATGGATGAGCTGTACTGAATGGAACACATGTCATGACAGGACCAGGTGTGGGATGGGCAACAAACATGGAAGGGTGGAATTTGGCTCTAAAGTTATTGAACTCACAGTTGAGTCAAGAGGCTGCAGGGTCCCCAAGCTACCCTGTTATATCAGGACATTTACCTTATCCCCCACAATGCCCAACTTCAGCTTCAACATAAGTGCCACCTTTTCCTAGCTGCTAACAATTCTGATGAAGAGTCACCAGACTTGAAATGTTTAACACTGTTTTCTCTCCACAGATATTTTCTTTCATTCAAGAGGTGAGGACATTGTTGGCTAGGCCAGCATTTATTGCCTGTCCCAGAGAGCAGTTAAGAGTCAACCACATTGCTGTGGATCTGGAATCGCGTGTAGTCCAGACCAGGTAAGGATGGCAGTTTCCTTCCCAAAAGGACATTTGTGAACCAGATAGGTTTTTCCATTAACTGACAATAGATTCATGGTCATTGTTAGACATTTAATTCAAAATTTTTAGATGCTGCCAGACCTGCTGAGTATCTCCAGAAGTTTCTGTTTTTGTTTCAGATCTCCAGCATCTGCAGTCCTTTGTTTTATTTTGTTGAAATGAAGGAGGACAGTGAGGACTTGAAGAGAACGACTGCTAACAATATCAGCTAATGAGGGCCAGGGAAGGAAACTGGTGATCAGCAGTTTATGGATTAGTAGCAAACTAATTGGGTGTGATTTAAAGATGAGCTTTGAGAGTGCATGATAGGAAAGAGACCAAAGAAGGATACAAGTACTCAGCTTGTTCGGGGGAGGAGCTTTAGAGCATATGTGGCTGGTGAGATATTGGAAATGAATACAGTGGCAGAATCAGCTGATTTCATTCTTAGTGACAAAGAAACTCTGAACTCCTCACACTTACTGTTGGAGGTGAGGTTGGAGAGGCAGGAAAGATCAGTTTAAGAAGATACTGCCGCAAGGAAACTGGATTCATTTTTGCACTCTAGGATGATCCTGACATAGTAAGGCAGATGGAGAGCAGGATCAGTAGTGCTTTAGATGGTCCAACTCGATCTGGCAATGAATGACTAAACCTGTTGCTTTTCCTGTCTGTTCAACTCTGTTCATTGGAGTTAAGGGAGTTGAGATTTGACCTATATTGGGGGAATTACATTCATCAGAAATATTAACATAAAACTCTATTTCTCCAACCATTGATGCTTCCTGATCTGCTGAGTGTTTCCAGCATTTTCTACTTCTGATTTAAGATTTCCATAATTTGTGATATTTTGCTTCAAAATGATAAATCTATAATGAGAAGGACTGAGATTCCAAGGAACCAGGGCAGCAATGTACGCAGACTGAAGCAATCCTGCTCTGGTGTTCACTGGGTAAATGCAGCAAAAGAGCATGTTTTAATTCTGAAGCTTGTTTGTTCTTGGCTCCATGTACCCTTGAATACAACATTAAAGAAATTCAGAAAACAAGAGCACAGCAGCTCTCCATTTACATAAAGTTCTTCAAAGGTAACTGCCTCAAATCTGATGCAGTGTAGTGTAACATGGGGTCTTTGGTATCTGTTAGCCAATAAATTAATAATGTGCTTATGTGTCTCACAGAGTCCAGTAATTACTGGAGGGGATGAACATTTCATGCAATCCAAAAGCATAAATTTTTTTTCATTCCAACACCAAGTGCAAACTTTGTGCAATGAGGGCAGATTATTACAGTATCCAACAAAAACAAAGAATGAAGTGTATTATTAAGTGAAAAAGATCAAACCTTTAGTGGAAAAAATAATATATATCAAAGAACTAAAGGACATAATCTTTAAAGACACAGTAGCTCAGTGGTTAGCACTGTTGCCTCACAGCACCAGGGAGCCAGGCTTGATTCTGACCTTCGGCAACTGTGTGAAGTTTGTACATTCTTCCTGTGTCTGCGTGGGTTTTCTCTGGTGCTCTGGTTTCCTCCCACAATCCAAAGATCTGTAGGTTTGGTGGATTGGCCATGCTAAAATTGCCCACAGTATACAGGGATGTGTAGGCTAGGTGGAATAGCCATGGGGAATGCAGGTTTACTGGGTTAGGGTGGGGGTGGTGGGTCTTGTGGGATGCTCTTCAGACGGTTGGTGTGGATCTGATGGGCTGAATAGCATGCTTCCACATTGTAGGGACTCTATGATAAGAAATAGGTGCTGGAGTAGGCCAAAAGGCCCCTCAAGCTCACACAACCATTTATAAAGATTGCGGCTGATCTGTCCCAAATCTCAATTCTTTTTTTGTGCCAACTCAGAATAGCTATCAATTCCATGAAATTTCAAAAATCTATTTACTTCCTCTTTAAATACTTTCATTGCTGTAGGCTCCTCAATTCTCTAGGCTAGATAATTCTAAACATTCATCACCCTCTGGGAGAATAATTTCCTTCACATCTTACTTTAAATGAGTGTCCCCTTATTTTAAGACCAGAAGATGTAGGAGCCATTCATCTCATCAAATCTGCTTTGCCATTCAGTGAGATCACGATTGATCTGATAATCTTCAAATCCACTCTCCTGCCTTTTCCCCATAACACTTGACTCACTTACTGATTAAAAAATCTCTACATCTCAGGCTTGAATATACTTAATGTATGGTCCTTTGTGGTAAAGAATTCATTACCTTCTAAGAGAAAAAATATCCTCCTCATCACCGTCTTATATGTGCAACTCCTTGTTCTGAGATTATATCCTCTGATCCTAGATTCTCCTATTGGGGGAACAACTTGATCTATCCTGTCAATTCCCTAAGAATCTTGTACGTTTCACCAATTGTTCTTCTAAACCCGATTGAGCACAGGTGCATCCTACTCAAAAATAAAAATAAAAGTCGCTGGAAAAGCTCAGCAGGTCTGGCAGCATCTGTGAAGAGAAATCAGAGTTAACATTTCAGGTCCAGTGACCTTTCCTCAGAACCCATCCTACTCAACCCAGTCCTCATAAGACAAACCCTCCAAACCCGGTATCAGTCTTGTGAATCTTCTCAGCACTGTCCTCTCACCAGCTTCTGGTGAAAAGGCGTGTGAGATCCGAGAGTTGACGTCACTGCCAAGCCAGTAAGTGAATGGCTGTTTGATGGGTGAGTATAACTCTTTAATTTTTTACTCAATCAAATAATCTGTTGAAATTACTACACTGACTAGCTAACTGTCAGTGTGTATTCGTGAGAGTTAGATTTCATTTTGTTTTTAGCAGGTAATTTTTAGGTAAATTAGAGGGATGGCAGGCCAACTCCTTCAAGCGTTATGCTTGACCTGGAATATATGGGAGTTCTTGGATGCTGATTGCATCGATTAGCAACATGTGTGCAGAAGGTGCCATCAGTACCTCCAACTCAAGCGCCAGGTTATGGAGCTTGAGCGAGGTCTGAAGGCACTGAGGAGCATGCGGGACAATGAGAGTTATGTGGGTAGTTATGTGGTGGTCACCCCACAGAGTAAATGGGTGCAGGAGGATATGGAATGGGTGGCCTCGCACACAAGCATAATGCAAGGCAGGTAGTGCAGGAGTCCCCCAAGGGGATTGCAATAGCCAACCGGTACTCTGTGCTGAATTCTAGCGACAGTAATAAGGCCTCAGAGAACTGCAGCACTGCGGGTCGCTCAGCTGCACAGAGTTGGTGGGAAAAAGGCAGTTAGGACCGTAGTGATAGGAGACTCACTCGTAGGGGAATGGAGAGGTGCTTCTGCAGCTGCTCTAGTGACTACAGGATGGTGTGGTGCCTCCCTGGTGCAAGGGTCCTGCAGGTTATTGAGCAGCTGCAGGGCATTTTGGGTGGGGAAGAGGTACCAGCCAGTGGTTGTGGTACATATTGGTATCAATGATATAGGTAAGAGGAGGGATGAGGTCCTGAGGCTGAATTTAGGGAGTCAGGAGCCAGATTGAAAGCTAGGACCTCAAAGATAGTAATGTCCGGAATACTACCTGTGCCACGTGCCAGTGAAGGTAGGAATTGGCAAATTAGGCGATTTAATATGTGGCTGGAGGAGTGGTGTTAGAGGGAGGGTTTTAGACTTCTGAAAAACTGGGACAGTTTCTGGGGAAGGTGGGACCTGTTCAAGAGGGACAGTCTTCATCCAAACAGTGACAGGACCAATATTCTTGTGGGTGGTTTTGCTAGCACCGTTGTGTGGACTTTAAACTGGTTTGGCAGGGGATGGGAACCTAAGGATCTGAGTTAGGTAGAGTGGTAAGAGCTTAAGGAAAAAGAGAATCAAGACAGTAAACAAGAAACAGCTGAGCAGTGTAGCATTGAGGCAGTGACAGAAAAAGTGAGAATGTTTGAAAACAAAGGTTCTTCTGGTGTAGGTGTGAGGATTTGAAAGAAGGTATTAAAGGCTAGGTATAAGGAAACTTTACCTGAATGCTCGCAGCATTCGAAATAATATGAATGAGTTGATGGCACATATCATCGCAAATAGGTATGATTTAGAGGCCATTGCAGAGATATGGTTGCAGAGAGATCACGACTGGGAGTTAAATATCCGGGGGTATTAGACTATTTGGAAGGTCAGATAGGAAGGAAAGGGAGATGGTGTAGTTCTGATATTTAAGGATGACATCTGGGTGGTAGTGAGAGATGATATAAGTTCTATGGAGAAAAGGGTTGAATCAATGTGGGTGGAAATCAGAAATAATAAGGGGAAAATGTCACTGATAGGCATGGTCTATAGGCCACCAAATAACAACATCACGGTGGGGCAATAAACAAGGAAATAACTGATGCATATAGGAATGGTACAGCAATTATTATAGGGGTTTTTAATCAACATATTGATTGGTTAAACCAGGTCAGTCAAAGCAGACTTGAGGAGGAATTCATAGAATGTATCCACGATAGTTTCCTCAAATAGTATGTAATGAAACCTACGAGGGAGCAAGCTATCCTATGTCTGGTCCTGTGTAATGAGACAGGAATAATTAATGATCTCATAGTTAGGGATCCTTTCTGAAGGAGCTATCACAATATGGTTGAATTTAAAATACAGATGGAGGGTGAAAAGGTAAAATCCAATGCCAGTGTCTTGTGCTTCAACAAAAGACTCTTTTTTTTATTCAGTCACAGGATGAGGGCATCGCTAGCTAGGCAGCATTTATTGCCCATCCCTAATTGCCCAGAGTCAACCACATTGCTGTGGGTCTGGAGTTACATGTAGGCCAGACCAGGTAAGGATGGCAGTTTCCTTCCTTAAAGGACATTAGAGAACCAGATGGGTTTTTCCTACAATCGACAACGGATTCACAGTCATCATTAGATTCTTAATTTCAGATATTTATTGAATTCAAATTTCACCATTTGCTGTGGTGGGATTTGAACCCAGGTCCCCAGAATGTTATCTAGGTCTCTGGATTAATAGTCCAGCAATAATACCATTAGGCCATCGCCTCTGCCTACAATGGGATGAGGGAAGAATTGACTAAGATAGACTGGGAATAAAGACTTTCTGGTGGGACAATTGAGGAACAGTGGAGGACTTTCAAAGTGATTTTTCACAGTCCCAAGCAAAGGTATATACCAGTGAGAAGGAAGGACTCTAGGAAAAGGGAAAATCAGCCATGGATACTGAGGAAATAAAGGAGGGTATCAAATTGAAAGCAAATGCATACGAAATGGCAAAGATTAGTGGAAAACTAGGGAATTGGAAAATCTTTAAAGGTCAACAGAAAGCCACAAAAAAAATTATAAAGAAAAACAAGACAGATTATGAGAGTAAACTAGCTCAGAATATAAAAACAGATAGCAAAAGTGTCTACAAATATATAAAACGAAAAAGAGTGGCTATGGTAAACATCACTCCTTTAGGTGATGAGAAGGGAGATTTAATAATGAGAAATGAGAAAATGGAACTGAGGCATAGAACAGGTATTTTGTGTCGGTCTTCACAGGAGAAGACACAAATAACATGCCAATAATTGATGACAAGGAGGCTATAGCAGGTGAGGAGCTAGAAATGATCATTATTACTGAAGAGGTAATGTTGGGCAAGCTAATGGGGATAAAGGTAGACAAGTCTCCTGGCCATGATGGAATGCATCCCAGGGTACTAAAAGAGATGGCAGGGGTCATAACAAATGCGCTTGTGGTAATTTACCAAAATTCAATGGATTCTGGGGCAATTCTGGCAGATTGGAAAATAGCAAATGTGACGCCACTGTTTAAAAAAGGAGGCAGGCAGAAAGTGGGTAACTATAGTCCCATTAGCTTAACATCTGTAGTGTGGAAAATGCTCGAACCTATAATCAAGAAAGAAATAGTGAGACATCTGGATAGAAATTGTCCCATTGGGCAGACACAGCATGGGTTCATGGAAGGCAGATCATGTGTAACTAATTTACTAGAATTCTTTGAGGACATTATGAGTGTGGTGGACAACGGGGAACTGGTGGGTGTGGTGTATCTGGATTTCCAGAAGGCATTCGACAAAGTGCTGCACCAAAGCCAGCTGCATAAGATAAAGGTGCATGGTGTTACAGTTAATCTATTAATATTGTGAAGTTGGGTAGAGTACTTGTGGATTGGGAGAATTGGGTGTTTGTAAAATGCTAGGGAGGGGGGAAGCATTGCATGGTCCCTTTAAAAGATGATGTGCTTTTTCTATTCTTAGAGATTTAGAATGGACATCTGTGAGCAGCAGCTTGAAAGTTGCAAATACACTGACAGCACCTGAATAGAAACATCTGTATCAAAAGGCCAAACAATTAGCAGGCCAAGCAGCAGCTTTTACCAACACAACAAGTTTTGAATTTAGCCAATCAATTTGAACCAGGCGCTTAGATACCAAAAACCAATTACAGTTTTGACAACATAGGACCAATCGGATTGTAAAAAATAGTGATATGTCATCAAGGGTATAAAAAGAAGAGGGCAATTGGACAAAGCCCGCAAACTAACTGCCATCTGGCAGAGTTAACAGCTCTCAGCTCTCAAGAGAAGGTCATTGGCTCTCACAGACTCCTCTATGTCTTAGAGAAAGCACCATCTGAATAACAACGGGACCAATGGTACAAATAGTTAACATTCCTGACAGAAGAATCAACGGAGAAGGCATTCCTGACAGAAGATTTGACGGAGGAGGAACAGAACATTCGGAAAATGTCGCCTGGCTGTAATTTTGAGAGACTAAATTGTATTTTTAAAAAATTTTATTTTATTTTATATATGTGGGACTTGTATTTATTGGAACACCATACCATTAGAATCTTGTTTTATTCAGGAATAGCTAGTAGTTAGAAGGGATTTATTCAGTTTGTAATAGTTTAGTTAATTTGTTCACTGTTAGAGTTAGATAAATACATTGATACTTGTTGATTTTAAAGTGAGTGTCAGGGATTTATTTTTACTTAACCGCTAGAAGTTGCAGAAAAGCACGTTACACTACTTTTCACACTCCTTTTACAGATTATAGGGCGAGGTGCTCCTCTTTGGGTGTTTCAGTTTTAGTTCTCGGGAGGGGAGGGGTCAACATCTATGTTATAACAATTAGCATGGATAGAAGATTGGTTAACTTACAGAAGGCAAAGAGTGGGGATAAACGAGTGTTTTTCTGGTTGGCAATCAGAGGCTAGTGGTCTGCCTCAGGGATCAGTGTTGGGACCACAACTGTTTACAATTTACATGGATGATTTAGAATTGGGAACCATTTGTAGTGTGTCAAAATGAGTGGTAGAGCAAAGGGTGCACAGCGCACTGAAATTCTGCAGAGGTATATATAGATAGGTTAAGTGAGTGGGCAAGGGTCTGGCAGATGGAGTACAATCTTAGTAAATGTGAGGTCATCCATTTTGGTAATAACAGCAAAATGGACTATTATTTAAATGGCGAAAAACTGCAGCATGCTGCTGTGCAGAGGGACCTGGGTGCCCTTGTGCATGAATCACTAAATGTTTGGTTGTAGGTGCAGCAGGTAATTAAGAAGACAAATGGAATATTGTCCTTCATTGCTAGAGGGATGGAGTTTAAAAACAGGGAGGTTATGCTGCAGCTGTATATGGTGATGGTGAGGCCACACCAGGAGTACTGTGTATAGTTTTGGTCTCCTTACTTGAGAAAGGATGGACTGGCACTGCAGGAGGTGCAAAGGAGATTCGCTAAGTTGATTCTGGAGTTGAAAGAGTTAGCTTATGAGGACAAATTGAATAGACTGGGACTATACTCGTTGGAATTTAGAAGAATGATTGGGGTTCTTATAGAAATATATAAAATTATGAAGGCAATAGATAAGATAGAGGCAGGGAGATTGAAATTAGAACTAGGGGCATAGCCTCAAAATAAGAGGGAGCAGATTTAGGACTGAGTTGAGGTGGAATTTCTCCACCCAAAGGGTTGTGAATCTATGGAATTCCCTGCCCAGTGAAGGAGGTGAGGCTACCCCATTGTATGTTTTTAAGCCAAAGATACATTTTTGAACAGTAAAGGAATTAAGTGTTATGGTGTGCAGGTGGCTAAGTGGAGCTGAGTCCACAAAAAGATTAGACATGATCTTATTGAATGGAAGAGCAGGCTCGATGGGCCACATGTACTACTCGTGCTCCCATTTCTTATGTTGTTATATTATGTTCAGTGTATCTTTCCTCAGGTAAGGGGACCAAAACTGGTCCCTACATCCCATGGTTCAGAATATGGCAGCTGTGGTTTGACTTGTGCCTTGTATAGCTTTAGTAAGGTCTACCCATTTTTATACTCCTTTCCCTTTGAAATAGAGACCAACATCCAATTTGCTTTCCCTGCTGAACTTGGTTGCTAGCTTTTTATGATTTATGTACAAGTACTCCCAAATCCCCTGTGCTGTAGCCTTTTTGCAATCTTTCTCCAATTATATAATATGCAGCTCCTCAATTCTTCCTGCCAAAGCACATAACCTCACATTT
This sequence comes from Rhincodon typus, assembly GCF_021869965.1. Taxonomy (NCBI): domain Eukaryota; kingdom Metazoa; phylum Chordata; class Chondrichthyes; order Orectolobiformes; family Rhincodontidae; genus Rhincodon; species Rhincodon typus. The sequence continues at coordinate 4,482,631 of NC_063354.1, read as the reverse complement.
TCATATTTTGTAACTATATCTCCTACTTTGAGATTCTCCCACTCATGGAAACATCTTCTCAACATTCACCCTGTTGAGTCCCCTCAGAGTCAAATAAGATCACCCCGTCATTCTTCTAAATTCTAATGAATGAAAGTCTGACTTATTTAACTGTTCTTGTTAAGTCAACCCTTCATCTCAGGAATCAGCTTAGTGAATCTTTTTAGACAGGGAGGAACATGTAACCAGTCAACATTACTATGAAGCGTTCTGAGGAAGGGTCACTAGACCCGAAACGTTAACTCTGTTTTCTCCTCCACAGATGCTGCCAGACCTGCTGAGCTTTTCCAGCAACTTTGTTTCTGTTACTATGAAGCGGATTGACAGGAATATGCACTGAGTCAGCATTGTTGTGAAACAGACTGGGAGGAGTGTACAGCAAGTCAGCATCAGTAGGGAACAGAATGGGAGAATGTAGCAAGTCAGTATTGCTGTGAATCAGACTGAGCAAGAGAAAGGAGGAATCTTTGCTTCTGAAACAGTTGAGAGAAATCAGGTGTGCATAACTGTTGATGCTGCTGCACATGATGCGGGTCTGGCCCATTCACTGAACCTGCACCTTTGCAGTTACAAAAGCCATCTTCTACTTCATCTGGAGGTCACAGGCAAACTGTCTGCAGAGAAACTATGTACAAAGTTCTGGATAAAGTCAGGAGAAGATGTACCCAACGCTGCCCTCATGCCAATGGCCACCTTTGTTTGTGGTTACATTAAGCTGCACATAGAAGGCCCTCAGTACACAAATTCCAAGTGTCACTATGTACTGAGGTCCTACCTGTCCCCAGTATTGCAAAGGATGGGTCTGACGTCAACGCCGTGGAATGCTCCAAATAATTAAACTATTCCTTCATGGAAAAGTTTCCAAAGAAAAACATGTTTGACCACAAGTCCATCAGCAAGTGGTCAGCATCTAGCCTCCTCAAGACCCTACGGGAAAAGGAGAGGGTACTTCCCTGAGCAGACTGTCAAAGTCATCTGGCAGAATGCCTCATTGCCACAACTTTCCAACCAGCATCAAGATATAAGCTTGGGTGGTGGTGAGAAGGTCACTGCCCATCAGATCTTTCATGCATGCCCAGTCTCAATGTGCCACCATACACTGCCCTCAAAGCAGCTGCACTGGCAAAGAGAATTTTTTAAAAAATTCATTCACGGGATGAGGGCATCACTGGCTAGTCAGCATTTATTGCCCAACCCTAATTGCCCAGAGGGCAGTTAAGAGTCAACCACATTGATGTAAGTCTGGAGTCACATGTAGTTCAGTTTCTTTCCCCCAACAGTCGGCAATGGATTCACAGTCATCAATAGATTCTTAATTCCAGATATTTATTGAATTCAAATTCCACCATCTGCCATGGTGGGATTCGAACCTGGGTCCCCAGGATGTTATCTGGGTCTCTGGGTTAACAGTCCAGCAATAATAGATGAGGTGGTTTTTGTTGAGGTTTGTCTCAAGCAGCTCCATGAAGCAGGACTCTGTGCTCTACAGTTTTTTCCCCAGGACACACATCGAGACAAATATCGAGGACCATCAACTCAGTGGAAGGTGCTCTTTAGTCTGCCCAAAACGTGTTAGTCTTCCAGTGTAAAGTGTTGACCTCGACCAAGTGTTACGCATTGGCATATTCCAAGGTCCAGGAATACATGCTAAGGGACGCACTATGCTTGGGGCAGAAGGTCATGGCACAATGGGGAAAGACCATTGTCTAAGGTCTTTCTGCAGAAATATAACGAAGGTCTGTTAAGTTATCAGACCCTTTCATTGCTTCAACGTATGTAATTAGTGATTACTGCACCTGATGAAGGGGCTGTGCTCCAAGAGCTTGTGTGATTTCAAATAAACCTGTTGGGCTATAATCTAGTGTTGTGTTACTTCTTACAGTGATCCTGCATGAGTAAGAAATGTCTTTGGTTTTGCAAATGCAGGGAATGTTAAATTCCATTGTTTCTTTTCCTTCATACCCAAAGACTATACAAAGTGCTTTAATATCTGTGAATGTAGATTGTTTTTTAATGAATAAGGTATATTTTTGCAACTAAAAATGTTGAGAGCAGGTTCATAAAACACAGGACTGGGAATGGAGACAACAAGGTGCAGGGCTGGACGAACACAGCAGGCCAAGCAGCATCACAGGAGCAGAGAGGCTGACGTTTCGGGCCTAGACCCTTCATCAGAAAAG